>NW_026727057.1:0-35633 GCF_029784015.1 Lycium ferocissimum | reverse complement strand
TTACCCTTTTGAGAGGTTTCCCAAATATTAAAGTCCCCACCATGGAAAACCCAAATCGATCTCAATTTTAAAAAACAATAAGATGGGTTTAAAGAACTTATGTGCCTTCAACGCATTTCTGTCAGTTATTGAGCCAAAAAAGATTAGTGAAGCTTCACCAAGATCGCATTGGATTTCTACTATGCATGAGGAGTTAAAGACCGCCTTGAAAGAAACAAGGTCTAACTTTGTCGAGCCCAAACCAAAAGATAGAAATATAATTGGAACAAAATGGGTGTTTCGAAACTAGCTGGATGAGCATGGGATTATTACGAGAAAAAAGGCAAGGTTGGCGGTCCAAGGGTACAATCAAGAAGAAGAGATAGATTATGATGAAACCTTTGCTCCTGTGGCCAGACTAGAAGCGATAAGGCTTCTCATAGCCTTTGCCTCATACATGGAATTCACTCTATATCAAATGGACGTGAAAAGTGCCTTTTTGAATGGTTATTTGAAAGAGGAAGTATAAGTCAAGCAGCCTGTACGATTTGAAGTTGCTGAAGACCCAAAATATGTTTACAAGCTTGATAAAGCTCTCTATGGATTAAAACAAGCGCCAAGAGCATGGTACGAGAGGCTATCAAAATTTCTCTTAGCAAATGGTCACACCAAAGGAAACATAGACAATACTTGTTCTTGAAAGTAAAAGGAAGAAACCTGCTGGTCATCACGACCCAGCTAGTGGGCCATAACGTGTACCCGGAGCTTGCTACCGAGCACCACTCCCAGTGCTATCCATCATACTCCACCTGGACACACATCATTTCCAACACGAAACTTTTCATAAGATGGTCATCAACATTTACATAACATATAAGTATGTATATGTATATATATATATATATATATATATATATATATATATATATATATATATATATATATATATATATATATATAGACACATCGGCTCACGAGGCTACCAAAAATGATATACAAAGTGATGCAATAACGGATACGCGGAAACGAGAAATTAAGAAGATAAACAAAAGGAAAAGAAAGATAGATAGATTGACACAAAAATAGGCACAATTAGGCAACCAAGGTTCTTCAATAACCAAGACCTCCTAATTACACTCTAGATAGCACCAACCTCTTAGGATGACCTTAAGGGAATTGAATTCCCAAGCAACCAATCCTCTCACAATCAATAATCAACAAGAGCCTACCAAAGGCCTCTCACAAGGTTCTCTCTCTAGAGATAACCCTAAAACACTCAAATATTCATTAATTCATCAAAAGCTCCTTGAAATGAACTAACTTAAGCTATTTATAGTCTTAGGCTAAATTATTACACAAGTGGCTCTCAAGTTTGCAAAAATGACCAAAAAGATCTGGATGTCATATTTTGTGGCTCCATATGCGAGACGCATGTTCAACATGCGTCCCTACTGTTCCGTCGCATCTTGTGCTCCTCAAAATCCCTGGATTTGCTGACACACTTTGCGTTGGAGGCTGGTTTGCATGTTCAACATGTGGCACACTTTGCTAGATGCGAAGGCGCACTTTCTTTGGACGCAAGGCGCACTTTCTTTGACGGACGCAAAGGCGCACTATGCTAGACACATGTTGTGCCATCTTCCCCTTCTTTTGCCCTTTTGTTCTCCCATGCAATCATCAATGCATGGGTCCCTCGGGATGGCAATAAAGTGTGTCCTAGCACGTCCACTTTCATGACATCCATCTCCAATCCGTCCTCCCACGCTATCATCCACACTTGGAATTCCCTGGACGGTTCTCTAGATGTTCTTGAGGCAACTTGGCTTGTATCATTCTCCCCTTCTTGCAAAGGATTCGTCCTCGAGTCTAAACCTTGCAAACTCATAAGGAAGACAAACAAAAACAATCTCCTCAAAGCATAAGGGTTAGTGTAAGAATAAGCCAATTTACCAATATGCAAAGGATGCACAAATTTGTGATATGGCCAAGTATCGACCACTTTTATGAAGAACAAGCTCTCATATAGAGCACTAACCAATTGGCTATCCCAAAGGTCATGAGATGAGGGTATACCAAAGATACCAATGGTTTCAAAATACCAAGTAGACAAGGTCACATTGGTTCTAGGAAATATGAAGTGCAAATGATCTTCTAATTCTAAACTTAACCAATCACCAGAATTAAAACCCTCACCGGGTCAAAAGGAAAGATACCCACATGTCACGATTAAGGCAACAACTAAGTATCCCAATAGGACCCCGCCCCACATAAGATGCACTCCCAAAAAGATCATGAATGTAATCATATGCCAAAAGTTAATAAAGAAAGGTGTCACACAAAATAACTTCATCTAGGGTGTCCTCAAATGTAGTTTCACTATTAAACTCAGGAGCATGGTCAATCATACTACTATTATTCTGAACACCCAAGGAAGAATTAGCAATTTGTAGACAAGTTTCACCTTCCCTTTGAACACTTCCCCTCCCACTAAGTGGATCACAATTCCTCAAGGGAGGATCTCCATCATAGGGAAGAGTTTTATCATCCCATAGTGGATTTTCAAATATCATGCAGTCACTAAAAGTGGCCACACTTTCAATATTACAAAACATCCCACTAGGTACTTCACTCTCAATAGTCATATCATCCTCAAATAAAACATTATCCTTTACAAGAGAATAATCCATGAACAATGAGGAGTCAAAGCATGTCATTTCACTCTCAAAAGAACCAATGTCATCTTTCAATGCATTTTTGCTCACGTGACTATCTACATGACACACATCACCACCACAAATTGGAGTCTTATCACATAACACTAAAGTACGATCAAAAGACTCATTTTGACATAAAACAAACAAAAGTAAGATGTCACATTCTTTCAATTGACCAACTATATCAACTTCATCACTACCGAGAAGTACATTAAGCACCTCACAAGAATCCTCAAAAAGTGAATCACCACGACAAGCAAGTTGATCAACACAAAACTCAACACTGGTTGGTAGCATGTCAAGCTCACAAGATTTACTATCATAATTACCACATGACAATGTACTACCATTCAACTCACACATGTCAACAGTAGGTGGACACAAATGGATCTTACAAGAAGAGTCAACTTGGTCGTCAAAAGGATCAACTAGTGTATGAGCATGCTTAGCAATTGATAATGCACTATCATTCAAATCAAAAGTGTCAACACTAGGTGGACACAAATCGACCTTACAAGAAGGATCAATTCTGTCATCAATAGATCAACTAGTGTGGGACACTTTCAACAATGACATTACCAATACATGGCAAAGAAGCATTAGGCTTAATTACAAGGTAAACTAACTTTCATACTCATACTTCTCATTAAAATCACACAAAGATGTAGGAGTATAAGGATAAGTAATCTTACATTGGTGTTCATGTAAGCAACCTTTGACTTAATGAAAGGAAATTGTGGATGCCATCCTTGCCTTCAAGCATGGGGTTCTCTCAAAAGAGGTACCCCTCAAAGATTCATTTCTTCTCATATGTGGCTTGGGATATTGGCCTCTCAATATCCTTTTCATGTCCTCCCAAGTCTCGATTGGACTCCTCACCAGCCTCCCATAATATTCCATGTGCTCCCAATATTTGACAAGCCTTGAGTCAAAAGTTCGAACGGCTAAGTCCACCTTCTTTTCTTGTGAATAGTTGCAGCCAGCGAAGATTTCATCTACTGTGAACTCCCATTTCTCATATTCTTCTCCACTAGCTTCTTTAGCCAATGTAGGCCACTCCACATGGGTATCTCACAATTTTGTACTTGGAGTCCTCTCAAAGTATGCATGGAAAGAGAAACTTGCCTTTCTTGTCCACTACATATCAATGCCAATCTTGTTCATGTGGGATTCCATGCTTTTGGAACCAAGGGACTCCTAAACATACGTGAAAATTATCCATTGGAAGCACATCACACCAAACCTCCTCTTGGTACTCGCCAAGTGAAACGGATACCATCACCCTCCTATCAACCCAATATCCTCCCTCATCATAATAAGGATTTCGCCGGATCACACAAGGTAACCTTAACACTTCAACCGCACGAGGGGTGGTGAAATTTGTGTAACAATCGTCATGAAGCATGAGAAATACCTCACTACTACCAATGTTCATCTTGGTCTCCATGAATCGCCTCTTTGGGATCACCTTCTTTTGTATAGGATGACCCCAACTCGTACTCACATTCCCACTCATGCCACTTTGATTCGGATAGGAAGTACTACAAGAAGAAGCATATGCATGCCCACTAGAAGTCCTTCCATAATCAACATTAGCACTTCCACTACCGCCATAGACATACTCTTCATAATTTCCACTTGTATAAGGATTTCCCCTATGAGACCCATAAGATACGTGTAAAGAAGAGTCATACCTTGAGTCATCTTCATAATCAAGGTGCGTAGTGTGAAAAACTTCATTTTCACCATCTTCACCATACGAATCGTCACACGGTTCTCCTACCTCACCATCTTCATCACAAGATATGGAGCACCACTCTCTTCATATTCACCTTCGAAATAGGAACTCTCGCCCCCAAATTGTTTTTGATCATGATTTTCCATATAGCCCTCATATCCCCCATCGTCACACCCATGATAGCTCCCATAGTCCTCCCCTTCGTAACGACAACCATTCTCGCCATAATAATCATAATCGCCACCAGATGAATCGGAATCCATGGAGAAGTACCTGCAAAGAACACTTAGCAAACACGTTAGTAGTGAAGAAACCTGACCACACTCGTGTTTACACTCGTTTGTGCTTGGCTAGCACCACCCAAATGAACTCACACGCTCTTGCCTTTTACCACTCAAATGGATTGGCCGATGTTGATTCTCGATTGGATTCAGTTGCTTGCAAGGTGCACAATTACTACTCGAGATCGGAATGGATTCTTGTAGACTCAAAAAGAACGAACGACTCAATTAAATCAAACGGACTTGAATCAAGAATTAACGACGAAGTTATGAAAAGAGAAAAGAACGAAAAGAATTGGTACGAATAAAATGGGACTCAAGACTAATTAAACTTAAGTAGAATCAATTACTAGAGTTTAATTTAGTTTAGATGATCAAAGAAATGAAAAGAAATGGAATGGAATGAAATTTGAGTCAAAAACCTGAAATGCGCAACTTGAGATGGTAATGTAGCTTCGCAGACAATGTCTACGACACGCTTTGCGTCTAGCAGATTACGCACATGACTTGCTAAGTTTTCTGACACACTTTGCTGTGGAGCTGCGTGTTAGCATGTTGAACATGCGGCTCCACATATGGTGTCGCAGGTTGTGCTGTTTTCAGCTCACAATTGGTGACGTCAATTCTTCTTGGGATCCGTTTGGTAGGTTCTTTTTCTGAATTTTCTGAATTCTTAGATCCCCTTGGGCCCACCTAACCTTGTATTTACTTTTTTTTTTGGGGTTGAAAACACCTTTCCAAAAACTTGTGGGAATATTTTTGGATCAACCCCTCCTTGGTCAAATTCTTCTTCTTCACCAAGAATTTATAAAGGTGGCTCAAGAACACATGAACATTCAAATTTCTATCTACCTCCAAATCTACTCAAAATTACCCCAAATTCCGGATTTGAGTTCCCTTAATCAAATAGAATAAAGCCCAATGGTTATCAACCTCCAATTTCACCAAAATTTCAAAACCCACCAAATGTTCTTCAATTTTTCTTCAAAGCTCAAACTTCAACAATGGTGGAACACAAACCCCAACTCCAAATTAACTCAAATTTTAGATCTGAAACCCTAAAACTCTAAGGAATTCGAATCAAACACTAGAATCAATAACAAAGCAAGGATTTGACACAGATTTTGGAATTTTCAAAAAAATTGGATAATTTTTTTTTTTTTGTAGAATCAAAACTCAAGACTAGATTTGCTAGGGCAAATCTATAAGTGGCTCTGATACCAATTGATGCAATAACGGATACGCGGAAACGAGAAATTAAGAAGATAAACAAAAGGAAAAGAAAGATAGATAGATTGACACAAAAATAGGCACAATTAGCCAACCAAGGTTCTTCAATAACCAAGACCTTCTAATTACACTCTAGATAGCACCAACCTCTTAGGATGACCTTAAGGGAATTGAATTCCCAAGCAACCAATCGTCTCACAATCAATAATCAACAAGAGCCTACCAAAGGCCTCTCACAAGTTTCTCTCTCTAGAGATAACCCTAAAACACTCAAATATTCATCAATTCATCAAAAGCTCTTTGAAATGAACTAACTTAAGCTATTTATGGTCTTAGGCTAAATTATTACACAAGAGGCCCAAAAGTGGCTCTCAAGTTTGCAAAAATGACCAAAAAGATCTGGATGTCATGTTTTGTGGCTCCATATGCGAGCCGCGTCCCTACTGTTTCGTCGCATCTTGTGCTCCTCAAAATCCCCAGATTTGCTGACACACTTTGCGTTGGAGCTGCTGGTTCGCATGTTCAACATGTGGCACACTTTGCTAGACGTTGTGCGCACTTTGCTGGACGCAGTGCGCACTATGCTAGACGCATGTTGTGCCATCTTCCCCTTCTTTTGCCCTTTTGTTCTCCCATGCAATCATCAATGCATGGGTCCCTCGGAATGGCAATAAAGTGTGTCCTAGCACGTCCGCTTTCATGACATCCTTCTCCAATCCGTCCTCCCACGCTATCATCCACACTTGGAATTCCCTGGACGGTTCTCTAGATGCTCTTGAGGCGATTTGGCTTGTATCACAAAGTATACCCTGGTGCATTCATAAGACATCTACTACCCGCACATACGTATCTACGAGCCTCTACTGGAGTACTGAAACATAAGGATGGGATAGGACCCCGTCATACCCAAATATGTACACAAAAGAATGCATCAATAACTGGCACCTCCGGAGTAGTGGAGTGCTCCCGCCAGGTAGCCGCCGATGTCCGTACTCCTATGAATCTGTACCACCTCCCTGTCTACCTGTGAGCATGAACACAGCATCCATAAAAAGAAAGAACGTCAATACGAACAATGTACTGAGTATGTAAGGCATACACAATAACATGATAAAGAGGTGCAAGACTATAAGATAAAGGGGTAACCTGTAACTGATTGCCTCTCAAGGCAGAGACATGCATGCCAATTCATATAATAAATTACACCATATCATATAAGAATATATAACTGCCTGACCATATAGGTACGGTGTGATCATCATTAGCCCGCGTCCGGGCCTCCCGCGTCTGGGGTAGACATCTCATGCCCCCTACTAGTGGTGTCTACCCATGCCATCTAGACATGGTGTAATCATCATAGCTGCCCACTACGTCTATCGTAGTGGTGTCTGCCCGGCCAACTAGGCACGGTGTATTCTTACATATACATGATCTAAAGCATGCATGGGAGCCCAAATAAAAGCTATAACTCTATCGGAGTGACGTAAGGTCGGTAACCTCTGATTATATTATAGAACAATCATGGTCGCCATACCTCACCTTGAGGGAACTAGTATTATGAGGTGAGACCATCAACAATGAGTAATATCAAGAAAAATCATGTAATAAGGTCTTTAGTCTCGCCATAGCATCATTTCATAAGGTTTAGAATCTCTATGAATAAAATCATCATAATTATCATCAGCATCATAGAACATTTTTCATCTCTTTCTCGTAAGAAACTCTTAGAAATCTTTAGCCTTTAACTTTGGGATATGAGAAAGTCATGGAAATATATATAGGAATCATAGTGGAGGAGTCATGCCTTTGAAAGATAGGGACTAGCCTTGCATACCTTTCTAGCTTTATCGACTAAGTGCTCCACTAAGTGCTCCCTTCCGATACTCACAATTCTACATTCAAGAGAATCTGTACTAAGGTTAGATAAACAGAAACATACTTGAAGCTAAGCTAAGGCGACTAAGGGCTAACGAAAATTGGGCAGCACTTCTTTTGTTTCTACAACTTTCTCCATATAATATAAACAACTCCCAAACATCAATAACAACATACATAATATCATAATCAATAAACTTGTTAAGCTAGACATTATTCAATTCTCAAAATTCCCTCTCAAAGTCACCCATGACCATAGTTACCACCCAACGTCGTATTCATTCACATATAATGCTTCTCTAACATCCTTAATATCATTCATAGCAAGATTATATTCATTACGTATCAAGAACTATGGTTCGAGTCAAGTTACTATTCAAGAATACCAATATTTCCATATTTGAACTCCGTACTCTACTTTCTTCCATAATCCAAGTCTTTTAACCACTCAATATTCTTAATGACATGGAATGAAAATAAAACTAACCTTTTATGATGTAGGAATGAGCTTTGGATGGCAATACTTCACTTGGAGAAAACCCTAACTTCAATTCCAAAGAGATGCTTGGCTTCTAGCAACCCTAATAAACATCCAAACACTTGATTTCCTTGATTATTGGTGTTTGGTCTTTGATTCACCTTGAATTTATGTTGGTATGGTGTATGGAATGTTCTAGAGCTCTTGAGAGGTATGGAGAGTGAATGAAATGAAAAATAAGAACTTGGGGTCCTCCTTATATAAAATTTAAAAGCAGCCCATCGGGTGTTATACGGACACTTATACGGTCCGTATAAGTGACCGTATAATACTTCCAGTGGAGGACGCTTCTCTAGACAGGTTATACGGTCTGTATAAGGGACCGTATAAGTTATACGGACCGTATAAGTGGCCGTATAACTCACATTTTTCGAAATTAATCCCGTTGTTCCGTTTGACCTTAAATCCTTATGGGACCTTCTTAACACTTGTTTAAAACTTCATTAACAATCTAAGGAGCATTATAACTCTTCCTCAAGACATTATCAAATCAACATTATATATCATTTGCAAACCTTTCCAAAACACGACTTATACTTCGCCTTCCTCAACGAACTTTCTTCGCTTGCCTCAAATGTCTTTGGAATCTTAATTAGAGTCGTCAAGTACCCCTTCTTACTTGTAGGGACATCATATACATCTCACCCTGCGTTATTCTATTTACCGCACAACGACATAAAAAAATTTTGAGGTGTAACACTGGTTGTACAAGTCTATGTAGATGACATCATTTTTGGACCTACAAACGAATCAATGTCAAAGGAGTTCACTGCACTTATGGGAAGTGAGTTTGAGATGAGTATGATGGGAGAATTAAATTTCTTCTTGGGATTGCAAATCAAACAAATGACAACAGGCACAATGATCCATCAACAGAAGTATGTCAATGAGCTGCTAAAACGATTTAAAATGGAAGACTCCAAGGCAATTGATACTCCTATTGCTATTGCAACAAAGCTCACCTTAGATGAATCAAGTGCACCGGTTGAGTAGAAACTTTACAGAGGCATGATTAACTCTCTCTTATATCTCACAGCTAGTAGACCTGACATAGTATTCAGTGTGGGATTGTGTGCAAGATTTCAGTCTAATCCTAAGGAGTCCCAGTTAAAAGCGGTAAAAAGGATTTTGATATACTTAAAAGGAACGAGCAAAGTAGGACTATGGTACCCAAGAGGCAGCAATTTCGACCTGGTAGGCTATGCTAATGTTGACTATGCTGGGTATATGGTGGATAGAAAAAGCACTACAAAGAATGACACCTTTTCAGGTGTCATGTTTGATCTCGTAGGCAACAAAGAAACAAAACTCAGTAGCGTTGTCCATTACTGAGGCTGAATATATTGTTGCTACTTCATGTTGCGCTCAATTAATCTGGATCAAGCAACAGTTAAAGGATTTTGGTATGAAGATTGGGTGTGTACCTTTATTTTGCGATAATACTAGTCTAATCAACATCACAAAGAATCCAGTCCAACATAACAGAACCAAGCACATTGATATAAGGCATCACTTCTTGAGGGACAATATTGAAAAGGGTCTAATCTCTATTCAGTTCTGCAAGACTGAAAAACAAATTGCAGACATTTTCACGAAAGCCTTGGGAAGAGATCAATTCGAGAAGAACATGTTAGAGCTGGGGATGATTAAGGTCACTTAATCATTCCTCCAGGTTTGAGTAGAATAGTTGCTTCTTGCGTTGAAACTGAAAGATATTCTACTCAATCCAAATGGTCTTCCCCTGTGGTATATGATTATTTTTAATAATGACAAAAGGGGGAAAAGTGAAAAAGGAAAATGATTTGATTCAATTCAATTCATAGCAGAGTTTGTCATCATCAAAAAGAGGGAAATTGTTGACAATATGAAGCTTTGATGATTGACAAAGGGAATGAAGTGCCCAACCACCAGGAATGTTCAGTGTACAGCATGAAGAATGATTGGCTGAATAGAACAACTGAACAAAGCAGCAGAAGAGATAGATGATAAGATTCAACTTAAGGAAACTCTAAGAATTCAAAAACAACAAAAGAAAATAAAAGGAACTTGAAAAATTGGAAAAGAAGAGATAGAAGGATAGATACTAGACCCAAAGGATAGTAAATCTACCAAAATTGGGTATATCAAACCCAATCCCTCCCAATTTGATTCAACCCTAAGAACCTAAGTAATTTGAATTCAAGAAAAATGGACTCAAATGAATTCCACAAATGAGCAACCTAATATGAATTCAATGGAACTTGCAATTCAATGCACAACTAAGAAATTACACTTAGTCAATAATCAACCAAACAAACTATCTAATAACTAAATCTCTCAAAATATAAATTCTCACAATATCCAAGCTAAGTCTTCCAAATGGATGACAAAAACTATTTATACTAATGTCTATTACACCAAAAGGCCCTAAAGTGGCTCTTTTGCAAAATACCATACGGGTCTTCAATTGCATCCAAAGCCTCATATCTTGCAATTATGACCTCCAATTGCCATTCTAACCCCATAACTTACAAGTATGACCTCCAATTGCAATCTTAGCCCCATAGTTGCATTTTTAACCCTTTTTGCGCTTCTAGCCACTTTGCAACTCTTCCAATGCCAACTCCCAAATGTTGTAACCGCGAAGTCTTCTCTCCAATCTCCTCCAAGGCATCCTTTTCATGAACAAGGCTTGAACTCGAAGTTCTTTGCTTGACTTCGAGTGAAAGGCCTTGTGCTTGTTGGGTTCATATCATCCTCCCTTTCTTGGAGAAGATTCGTCCTCGAATCTAAGGCATACCTACAACACAAGAGGAAAGATCACTCACATTGAAAACATTATAACATTATACTCACTTGGCAAGTCGATCTTGTAGGCATTGTCATTGATCTTTTCAAGCACTTTGAATGGTCCATCTCCCCTTGGACTCAATTTTCCTCTTCGCATTTGTGGAACCTTTCTTTTCGGAAGTGAACCCAAACCCAATCATCGGGTTGGAAATCCACCTTTCTTCTCCCATGATTTTGTCTCTTGGCTACCTTGGTGTTGACCTTGTCAATGCTCTCCTTTACCTTGGCATGGATTTTCATCATTTCGACCGCCCTTGCTTTGCATCTAAACTCACAACAACATCACTAGCCAAAGGGTTAAGGTTAAAGGAATCAAAGGATTAAAGCCATAACATACTTCAAATGGAGTCATGCCAATAGAGGAATGAGGGACCGATTGTAAGCAAACTCAATCAAAGGTAAACGGTCCTCCCAAGTAGTGGGTTTTCCTCTAATCATACTTCTAAGCATACTCCCTAGAGTCCTATTCACTACTTCGGTTTGACCATCCGTTTGAGGGTGGCAAGAAGTAGAAAACATGATCTTGGTGCCAAGTGTACCCCAAAGACTCTTCCAAAAGTGACTAAGAAACTTGGAATCCCTATCACTAACAATAGTGCGGGAACTCCATGTAACTTAAGGACATGATTCACAAACAAGAATGCTACATGAGATGCATCATCACATTTATGGCATGGTATAAAATGAGACATTTTTGAGAACCTATCTACCACAACAAAAATGCTATCATGACCCCTTTTGGTTCTTGGAAGACCCAACACAAAATCCATAGAAATGTCTATCCAAGGACCATTAGAGTGGGAAGGGGAGTATACATACCTTGGGGACGAGTTTTAGACTTGGCTTGCTTGCATTCCAAACATTGACCACATAGCTTTTCAACATCATGTCGCATCTTGGGCCAATAGAATTGCCTCCCAAAATGTCAAGTGTCTTGCCACTCCAAAATGGCCCATCATTCCACCACTATGTGCTTCCTTGACGAACAACTCTCTCCATGAACTCATTGGGACACAAACTCTACCATCCTTGAATAGGAACCCCTCAACAAGTTGGAACCTATCAACCCTCCTCCCTTGGGTCAACTCCTCACAAATCGCCTTAAAGTCGGGATCTTGAGAATAGAATCCCTTAAGGCTTTCAAATCCCATCATTCTAGAAGTCATAGTGTTTAGCAAGACATACCTTCTAGATAATGCATCCGCCACCACATTGTCCTTCCCCTTTTTGTAATGGATCACATAAGGGAAAGCTTCAATCAATTCTTCCCATTTCGCATGTCTCTTGTTGAGCTTGGATTGGCTCTTCAAATGTTTCAAGGATTCGTGATCCGATCGTATCACAAACTCCTTATGCCACAAATAATGTTGCCAATGGGTCAAGACCCTTACAAGTGCATACAACTCCTTGTCATAAGTAGAGTAGTTCAATGACGCCCTTTTAGCTTTTCACTAAAGTAAGCCAATGGCTTGCCTTCTTGCATCAACACTCCACCTATGCCAACCCCGAAGCATCACACTCAACTTCAAAAGTTTTCTCAAAATTGGGTAATTGCAACAATTGGTGACGAACTCAACATTGATTTCAATTCTTGAAACGCCTTCTCTTGCTCATCTCCCAAACAAAAGGAACATCTTTCTTGATCAATTCGGCCATGGAGAGGCAATTGTACTAAACCCCTTTACAAACCTTCTATAGAAACTTGCCAACCCATGGAAACTCCTCATATCGGTTGCATTTTTAGGCTGGCCAAGTTCTAATAGACTCCACTTTTTCTTCGTCAACCTCCACACCATTTGCACTCACCACAAAACCCAAGAACACTACTTTATCAACACAAAAAGCACATTTCTTGATGTTAGCAAACAACCTCTCACGCAACAAGACATCAAATACTTGCCTCAAATGGCCTACATGCTTCTTCAATTGATTTGCTATACACAAGGATATCATCAAAATAAACAACCACAAACTTGTTGATAAAATGTTTCAAGACATGGTTCATCAACCTCATAAATGTGCTAGGTGCATTGTTAGTCCGAATGGCATGACAAGCCACTCATAGAGTCCAAAATTGGTTTTGAAGGCCGTTTTCCACTCATCACCGGGGCTCATTCGAATTTGGTGATAGCCACTTCTAAGATCAATCTTTGAAAACACACTTGAGCCACAAAGCTCATCCAACATATCATCAAGCCTAGGAATGGGATGGCGATACTTTACCGTGATTTTGTTGACGGCTCTACAATCAATGCACATCCTCCAAGTGCCATCTTTCTTTGGAACAAGAATCACCGGAACGGCACACGGGCTAAGACTTTCCTTCACTAGGCCCTTTTTAAGAAGCTCATCCACTTGCCTTTGCAATTCCTTTGTTTCTTCCGGATTGCTCCTATAAGCCGGTTTGTTGGGAATTTGGGAACCCAGTACAAAGTCAATTTGGTGCTCAATACCTCTCAAGGGAGGTAAGCCATCGGCATTTCCTCCGGAAACAAGGCTTCATATTCCTGCAAAAGAGAAGACATACTACTAGGCAAAGTGCTAGTAGCTTGGTTAGCATTTAGAAGAAGATCTTTGTTGACAAGACACACCATGAAGTGTCTCTCGTCAACCCCTTTTAAGCAATTACTTGGTTTGGCCAACAAGCATTTCTTGGAACCATCTTGAGATGTCCCTTCTCCATTTATGACCAACAAAGTCTCCTTCTCGCCCTTCTCCTTTTCTTCCCTTTGATACTTCTCCCGAAGCTCCCTCATCACTCGATAATCCTCACTCACTTGGTAAGGGGTTAGTGGATTAAGAATGTACTTCTTCCCCTTGACCACAAATGAATACTTGTTCCCACTATGTTGGGCATCAACATCAAATTGCCAAGGTCTTCCAAGCAATAGATGGCAAGCTTGCATAGGCACCACATCACACAGAATCTCATCTTGGTACTTGCCAATGCTAAATTTGATAATGGCTTGCTTGTTGACCCTCATTTCGCCACATTCATTAAACCATTGGAGTTTGTAGGGATTAGTGTGCTTACGGGTGGGGAATTTCATACTTTCAACTAAGAATTGGCTAACGGCATTCGTACAACTTCCACCATCAATGATTAAGGAGCACACCTTATCCACAATTTTGCATCGTGCATGAAATAAGTTCTCCCTTTGGTCACTCTCTTCCCTAGCTAAAGCCCCCATGGCTCTTCTAGCCACAATAGCATGATTCAAGGCTTCTTCATACCTTATCTCAACCTCTTCATCGGAATCACCCTTACACTCACTTCTTTCTCCCTCTTCCTCACAACCATCCCCGCCCTCATGTTCATCATCGGTTCGATACCCATCCCTCACTATGGTGATAGTCCTCCGGTTGGGACACTCACTAGCAATGTGCCCTCTCCATTGGCACTTAAAACATTGGATGGTAGAAGGTCGATTATAGTTGGTGTTAGAATTGTTACCTCTTTTAGCCTTGTCATCACCTTTGGCTTTGTAATCGAATTTGGCTTGAGGTGCTTGAGTGTTGCTCTTTGGCTTATCCCAAGTGGAAGTTTTCCACTTTTCTTTGCCTTTGTTCCAAGTTGAAGACGATTTGCTTTGTCCTTATAAGACCTCTCTCTTTTAGATCCGCCTCAACCTTGATGCATCATGGAATGCCTCTTCAAGACTATTATAGGTTTTGAGCCTCATTGGTTTAGAGATGTCTCGATTCAAGTTGGGTACAAACCTTATAATAGTGTACTCTTCATGCTCTTCTATCTTGGACTTCATCCGCAAGTCCTCAAACTCATCAAAGTACGCTTCCACACTTTTCAACCCTTGCTTCAACATGTACAACCTTTTGAGTGCATCTTGGTGGTATGTGGACGGGAAGCCACCTTGTCTCCATGAGCTCAATCAAGTCGTGCCAAGTTGGGAGATCATAGATGTGTTGTTGAGCTCTTTGTAACTTCTTAGATTCCCACCAAGTGAAGCGTACCCCTCAAATCGAGTGAGGGCATACTTTGCCTTCAAGGCCTCGGACACATTGTTCGTGAGGAAGATGCGCTCACTTTGCAATTTCCATTCAAGGAATTCTTCCGATTGCTACCTCCTTGGAACGTAGGAAGGTTCACCTTGATGGTGTTCAAATTTCGCTCATTATCTTGCCATCTTCCCCGGTCCTCATAACCTTGGGCCCTTCCTAAGTCTACATGACCTTGGAATCTAGGGTCATGGCCCGGAAACCTCTCAAAACCTCCTCTTCCTCCCCTCCCCCGGTTATTCATTCCTCCACGCCTCCCTCCTTGTCGGTTATCATCCCACCACCTTCCTTGTGGATAGTCATCATACTCTCTTCATTCACGTGGGTATTGGTAGTGGCGTTGGTATTGGTTTTGGTTAGGAAAGAGATCATGTGTTTGGACTGGGGTGGAGCTTGGGGTGTTTGTTGTAAGGTTGCTTGAGGGATTGCCTCATTCGGGTTGTGTTGGTAAACTTGGGGATAGGTTTGTCGATTGGTGTTTTGGAATGTGGAGTTTTGGGATGTAAAGTTGGTTGTTTGGGGTGGGGAGCTCTTTGGGGCGGAGTGGTTGTGGCGTTGGGATTGCACAAGGCACGTGTTTGTCCCCGAGTAATGGTTGGAGTGGTATCTTGTGTTTTATCCCCATCACCTTCATTCCTAGAACGGGAGTGCCCATTCTACTCGAACCCTCCATTTGAACTTTCTCAACACTCACCATCCGTTCATCCATAGCCTTCAACTTCCCATTCATTTCTCCTCTCATCTCTTCCATACCCATTTGCATGCCTGAGATTTGATTCATGATCATAGCTAATGAACTTGCTATGGATGACATATCTACTACCTCTTGCGCTCTATCACCTTGGTTAGACATGATGACCTGCAAAACTAGCAAACAAGATTAGTAATAAAAGCCTCACTTCACTCGTATTGAACTCTCAACCTTACCACACTCCGTGCTCTTTCGAAGTTGTTGATGAATCACTCGTCCAATCAAATTCACACGTTGCTTATCCTTTGTGGTAGAATGGATTCTTGTTTAGATGAATGACGGACGACTCAAAAGCAAAACGGACAAGAGCCAATAAAGTTTCAACGAAATAAAACGAAGAAAAGCTTGAAAGAAATTAGCACGAAAGAAATGTTGACACAAGAACTAGTAGACACAAGTAGGAACAACTACTAAATGACCACTAGTTAAGAGACACTAGAAAATGGAATGCTAAAACCGAAAAATAAATAAAATTTTGGGCCCGGGTAGGTGATAACTTGAAAATGCAGCCGTGAAGCCCCGAGTGATCTAAGGTATCAATTTGAAACAACCAAAATTTTTAAGTTTCTATACTTTTTTTTTTTTTTTTTTTTTGGTTCCCTACTTAAGGAATAGGGAAACAATCACTTACAATCAAGGTTCAAGAAGTTTTTGAGAATTGAATTGAGATGAAATGAATATTTGGAATTGAAAATGTACCTCAAATTCACGGATTGGACTGTGAGAATTATACGGTCCGTATATAATTCACGGACCGTAAAAGGTGTCCGTAGAACAGGGACAGAAACTCAAAAATCTGGTACCTAATTTACGAACCAAAATTTACGGGCTCAGTAATTTTTTACGGTCCGTATTTTCCACCGTAAATCACTTACGAATGTAACCTTCGAACCTCAAATTTTACGACACCAAATTATACGGGTCGTAAAATTTATACGGTCCGTATGTGGGACCGTATAGTGGCTTCGGATTTCGAATCGAACTCGTGTTCCTCAAAATTTGGACCGAATTTTCTGGATCCGATGACGTCTTGGGCCCCACACAACCTAGGACTTGCCCTTTTTGGCCCAACAAACAACTTTCCACTTGTCCTTGGAAAACTTTTGGATCAAACCCTCTTCTTTGGTCTTCTCTCCAATATGAAGATATGAATGTTCTTAAGAACACCAAGAACACCCAAATGCAATCTAGGACCAAATCAACTCATTTTCTCTCCAAATTTCAGAACTAAGCTCCTTATCACTTAGAGAACAAAGCCCAATATTCAATTTGCTTTAATTACCTCTCAATCACTAAACCCACTTTTGAGTTCTTCAAGCTTTGATTTAGCCTTCAATGGTGAAAACTTCAAAACCCACCCAAACAACTTCAAACTTCGGATTTAGATGTTTTCCACCTCAATAAACTCAAATCTAAATTCAGAAACAACAAAATCAAACCACAAAATAATTTTTGAATTTTTTTTTTTTTTTTGGATTTTCGGATTTTTGATTTTTTTTTTTTTGTGATTTTCAGATTTTGAGCCTAGGATTAGAAATTGTGGGAACAATCTCTTAGCCTATGCTCTGATACCAAATGATAAGATTCAACTTAAGGAAACTCTAAGAATTCAAAAACAACAAAAGAAAATAAAAAGAACTTGAAAAATTGGAAAAGAAGAGATAGAAGGATAGATACTAGACCCAAAGGATAGTAAATCTATGGGCAAAATTGGGTATATCAAACCCAATCCCTCCCAATTTGATTCAACCCTAAGAACCTAAGTAATTTGAATTCAAGAAAAAGGGACTCAAATGAATTCCACAAATGAGCAACCTAATATGAATTCAATGGAACTTGCAATTCAATGCACAACTAAGAAATTACACTTAGTCAATAATCAACCAAACAAACTATCTAATAACTAAATCTCTCAAAATATAAATTCTCACAATATCCAAGCTAAGTCTTCCAAATGGATGACAAAAACTATTTATACTAATGTCTATTACACCAAAAGGCCCTAAAGTGGCTCTTTTGCAAAAATACCCACACGGGTCTTCAATTGCATCCAAAGCCTCATATTTGCAATTATGACCTCCAATTGCCATTCTAACCCCATAACTTACAAGTATGACCTCCAATTGCAATCTTAGCCCCATAGTTGCATTTTTAACCCTTTTGCGCTTCTAGTCACTTTGCAACTCTTCCAATGCCAACTCCCAAATGTTGTAAATCCGCGAAGTCTTCTCTCCAATCTCCTCCAAGGCATCCTTTTTCATGAACAAGGCTTGCAACTCTTGAAGTTCTCTTGCTTGATTTCGAGTGAAAGGCCTTGTGCTTGTTGGGTTCATATCACATTGTGTATATACGTTGTTGGGTAAGTATTTGGAATGAGAGATTAAAGAGGGACCCTCCCGGAATATTATAAACCTCATTGAGAGTTAGTTGAACATTCGAGGACGAATGTTCTAAAGTGAGGATGTTATATCCCGCATTTTCAAAGCATGAGCGTGACACGTGCTTCCTTAAAAAAAAATTGAATTGACAATCATGTTGTTGCTACATAATTTAAACTCACGTTGATAGTGTTGTATCCCGTATTTTTGAACGTCGGATTATTTGTGTCGAGGTGGGGCCCACACATCGAGATTTTTTGGAACATCTGAAAAGTCATATGAATCACATATGTGAAGTTAAACACAACTCACGAAGGACCCTTGGGCCAAATCAAAGTAGAAGCCCTCCAAACGAATATTTTTAAGAAAATGTTTTCGGTGACCTCGACTTCGAGGGGCAAAAATGGTATTATAAGTTTGGAATTTGGAAAAATATCAAGAAATATAAGTTGTAGATAATTGAATTATCTTTCCAACCATAGGTCATGGGATCCAAGGTGACGTCTGGACAAGGAGATATGAACATTTTAAGTCCGAAAGGTCAACTAGCCCAACTCGGGCCCAACCGGGTTAGGCCCATGACCCATGTTATATAAGTGATATTTTAGCACTTACCTCCTCATTTTCAGACCTGGAACAACCAGAAAATTCTGGAGATAGAGAGAAAAAAAGCCTTGGAGAAGAAAATCAATTTTGACCAAAATCCGAGCCCCGAACCCCGAAGCCCATGAAGGGAAAAGTGTTGTACGCCGCGTTGTCTTCAATTTGAGTTAAAAATCAACCAAGGAGGAGGGTGATAACGTGGTGGCTGAATTCTTAAGGTATGGATAAGGCTCCTTTTCATTGCTAACAAGTTTATTTAAAGTTTTAACGGATTAGAACTTAAAAGTAGCGATATAAATTCGTCCGTTGGTATTGTGAATTATGGAATGAGATTTGAAGAGAATTTTGGATGAAAATAAATGTAGTTAACTTGTAGAATGTGGAGGATGTTTCTATTGATGTTGTTAGTATTAATTTCGACTTCGTTAAAATAAAAAATTATGAAATAGTTATATCGCGAATCAAGTTGGTTGGAAAATTTGGAAAATAATGTGTGGGCTATTCTATGGAATATTTTGGAGCTGGAAATATTATGAATAATTGTTGGTGTTGTTGTTGATATTGTGGCCGAGTTAAATTCTCGGGGCGTTGTATTTACAGGGGAGGTGCCGCCGAAATTTCGGTAGACAAGTGCTAATTTAAGATTGAACACCAAAATCCTTATAGTTAACATTTGGTAAAAATGACCATTTGTAGATTCTGGGCGAAACGGATTGAATCGGATGAGCGTAAGGCGCAACTAAGGTATGTAAGGCTTATCTCTTCTTTCTTTGGCATGTCCTGGTTGTAATAGGCTTGATTACAAGTCTCGGGGATGGTTCTACTCTTAGAAATCCGAGTCTGAATTTGGCCCTTTTTGATTCAATATAATTGAATTAGATTTTCTATACTCTAGTGGAAAAATAACTTAAACACCCAAAACTTTCATAAAAGGAACCGAACTACCCTAAGACCTTCACCGGTGGCTCCATAGAGCCTAATGTTCGTAAATTTACGTATGCCACCTCGGCTTGACCCGAGGTGGGCCCGCAATCCCCGAGACCTATTTACATAGTTCTATTTGTCTTATTTCCGTACGAAAATTTATGGAAGCCTTTGGCTATCGTTGCGAGTTTGTTATAAGTATCTAGTAACTCTGATATAAGCATTTGAATGCAAGTATTTTGATACAAACATTTTGATATACGTATTCGATATGGATATTATGTTATGAGTAATCTGATTTGACGATTCTGAAATAAATACTCCGTACAAGTAATTTGATATGAATATTTTGAGATAGGTACTCCGACATAAGCGTTCTGATGCGAATACTCTGATGTGATATGCGGTTCGAAATAAGAAATCTGTTATGAGTAATCTAATGTAAATATTTGGCCAAAGTATTTTTACTATAAGTACTATGATGTCAGTATTTTGATATAAGTACTGTCATGCGTATTTTGATACAAGTATTTTGATACAAGTATACTGGCATAAAAATTTTGATATAAGCATTCTGTTTAAATAATCTGTTAGAATGCTCTGATAGTATGATGTGTTCGGTTCCGGGATACTGTGGTATATGTCCGTCCCCGGCTACTGTGTATATGGAGTATGATATGCCGCCTCCTCGAGTACTGTGGTATATGTCCGTCTCCGGAGTACTGTGGCCGGTTCCGGAGTACTGTGGTATATGTCCGTCTCCGGTTACCGTGAACGGTTCTGGGGTACTGTGGTATATGTCCGTCCCCAGTTACCGGGTATATGGATTATGATGTGGTCGGTTCCCGGGTCTCGTGGTATATGTCCGGCCCCGGGTACCGCATCTATGTTATGATATGTTCGGTTTCCCGCGTGGTATATGTCCCCGGTACCGTGTGTATGTTATAATGTGTTGTGTTATGGTGACCATATTTCTGTGCCCTATGCATGCCTTTGATTTGCACTATTTATGATCTGAAAGTAAGCGTTTTGATATTCTGGATAAGGTACGTATTTTCTGTACTTCTGACTCTGACCACGATTCTGTATATCAATCTTCGGCACCTCTGATCATGATAAGGCTCTGTCCGATATACTTCTGTACATCTGATTCCGATTATGATTTGTTAGTTGCATTCCCGTACATCTGGATTGGCTTATGATTCCGTTACAGTATTTCTGGCTTTACATACTCATTACATATTCCGTACTGACTCCCTGTTCTTCGGGGGCTGCGTTTCATGCCGCGCAGGTACACCCTTCCGATTAGCGTGAGTTTTGCCGTAAGATGATTCAATGATTGGCGAGCTCCAGCTTTTCCCGAGCATTGCCGAGTCTGTGCTCGTATGCTACGATTTCTGGTTTATGTTAGAGACTTTGCAGACAGCGTCATGGGTATTGATTGTCTGTCTGTATGCAACTCCATCAGCTGATATGTCGGTTTGTATTATGTAATGAAATTTTGTATAATTATAGATTTGTTCGATTTAAAGGCTACGAGAAAAGAGATTGCTGAAAATTTTGCTATGTGTTTTATCTTATTTGATTTAAAAAAGAAAAAAAAAGTTTGGCGTGATTTTGTAGGCGGTGGTAAGAGTCCGAGGGTTCGCTCGGCCCTAAGTAAGGGTCGGTGCCCATCACACCCTAATAAGGTTAGGGTGTGACAGTTACCATTACCAAGGCAAGGAAATTAAATAGTCCCACATTTAAACAAATTATCTGAATATTAAGCCCAAACAAGGCTAACCAAAAACCAAAAGACATCATCCAAATAAAAGAAGTAACACAAACAAAATGAAACAAAGGAAATTGTCTAAATAGCAAAGCCCGACATGGGCAACCAAATCATCATCAAGGGAAAAAGGGGGGGGGGGGAGGGGCGGTGAGGGGTCTCTAATCATCCATCTTGCTCATGGCGTCATCATCATCTTAGAGCTGCCAACTACCTCCACCTTCCTAGCTGTACCACCAACCTCTCGGGGCATCTCCAGGAAGGAATACTTGTTAGAGTCGTCCTCATCTCCCACGGGAATCGGCACGCCAGGACGCATGGTGTCCCATATTGCCTTAGTCCCTCTCTAGTTCTGTACGAACACCCTATTTCGGGATCTGTTCCTGGCAACCTCAGCATCAAACTCCTCCTGATGTTTCCTGTGGTCTATGGCCAAGGTAGAATAGATTGTCGGCATGGAGGCAAGCGACTCTCCCATGGTCTTCTGGGTGTCGAAATAACCCTTCATCTCATCCCTAGTGAAAAAGGCTGCAGCATCCCCTGATGAGCTAGGACCCTCAGAGAACATGGGCAACTTATGGAACATACCTACTATCTCGTCCAAACATGCGTCCATGCGCTTAAATGGCCCCTGAAGGCGAGAAGCCCTAGCCCCGGTCTCCCGACCGCCCTCATCACTGGCCTCATTATCAGCCCCAGTCCCAATGTCTCCCTCTCGGGCATTACTAACCTTCCTCTTTTTCGTACCCTTCCTGCTAACAACAGCGGTACCCCAACCCTTCACCAGAAGTGGGTGAAATAAATTATCACAAGGAACCCACTCGTCCGTCGCATTCTCTCTCGGCACCTTAAACCTCTTACAGAGAGAAGTGATCAAAGATGGAAACATCAGGCTTGCACCCCCATCTTTCAGGAAGTCCTTCCACTCGGCAACCACCTGAGTACCAACATTAACGAGAATGTACGCAAGGACACAAGCAATAACCAAGGCATGAGAAAAAGTCACATCCCGAACATTCTTCGATGGCCGAACCCTACGAGAAATAATATTCAACCACCTTTTTGCCTCCGCAGTGAAACAATCACTAGAAATCGTAACCTTGCCATTAGCCCAAATGGCATACCTCATCTCACTCTCATTAACCAGCATTGAAGCCAACCACCTCGAATCCTGCTCTGCCGCCTTGACTGCAAAGGGCGCCTCTGGATGGTTTTCAAGTTTGTACACCCTATTGATGGCTTTTGGCCCCACTCTCTCCCTGGAACCCCCGAATAACAATCTTTGGGTTAAGAGAATCCCAGTCCACCGTAAGCAGCATAGCATAAAATTCCCCGACCCATGTTTCGTTGCAAAACCCAGGATCCTTAACCAAACAGTTCCACTTGATTCGCTCTAATCGGGCAAGAAGAGGAATGGAAGCAAAAGAGGCTGATGCCTCTTTAAATTCTAGTTTAGCGATACCGCTGTAGCGATAATCATGTATTCGTTACGGCACCGCTGAAGTGGTAGGGCACGCCGCTGAAGTGGTGCCCTCGTCTTTTGACTTACTGCCGCGGCGTCTTCCGTACCACTGTAGCGGTCACGCCAAGTTTGACCTCCAACAACCTCGACACATTTTCTAGGTACTCCAAACTTTACAGGACCGATAATGGACCCCTAGTCATTAGCTCTCTACTTTTGAATTCTACTCGATAGGTTATTCTGGAAAACATATGAAAAGCCCCCGGCTACATTATTCACCCTATTCCTTTCTGTTGGGCTTGAGATACGGAGGTGTGGATGGGCAAATTACAATCCTGGCTACAAAATATGCTACTCCATCCACGCTTGTTCGTCTTCTTGCCATTCGGGGATGAACAGTTTTTTAATTGGTATATGATGTAATGACCTATTTTGTCGTTACAGTGAATTTTGAATATTCATGACGCTGACACCTTGAGATGCACTTGAACCCTGTAGTATTTTGGGGAACTATTAACTTGGTTAGGAAATTGTACAAGTTGCGTGTAAAGAGTTGGATCTAGGCCATCTGGGCCCAGTTGGGCCACTGCAGCGCCTTCCAGGCCGCCCCAATGGTGGCGCAGTAGCAGTCGGGCAACGGTAAGAGCGGCATAGCAAATTTCTCAAGGACCGCCCTAGCAGCACCTTGGGCACAAAAGCGGTACCGTTGGAGCGGTGATGCGACTGCCCCAACGGTTGCGAGCAGTGATACCACCTATTTAAGTGACATTCGGGAATTGGCCTCATTTTTCATAACCCTAGAGAGTCCAGCCACCCATGGTGCCTTATGGAACCACAAACTTGATTTTGTTAGGAAAGAAAATCCCTCTAACTCATCCCATTCAATTCTCCCTTTTTATGATTCTTGTTAAGAGCCTCTCATCTAGAAAAACACAAATGGGTATCTCAATCTCTTAAGATTCAAAAAGAGGACTTCTTTGTTTTCTTATCATGAAATCTTTGCGTTATCTTTCCCCTTGTTCACCACCTTAAACATGGTTACTAACCTAATTTCTTGTTTTCTACCATTGAAGTACAAATGGGTTTCTACTATGAATCTTAGAAAAAGGGTTTCTAAAGAATAGAAAAAAGTGGTAACTTGGCCTAGCTAGTGACTTAGAATAGTGTCATGAGTTATGAATGGAGGTTGTTTGAGCATCGAGCATTACGGAAGTGGATCTAGTGGTAGAATAAATTCCCATACCCACCTTATTAATTCAAAGTCTTTTATGAGAATCCTAATGGTAAATTCTATTCTTGGACCTCATGGGTGTGTCTAAGCCCTTTCGTGTGGATACGGCATGGTAATCGAGTTGAAGCATCAACGGATGTTCGTGGCACCCGCTCGGCCATGAGGTAGGTTATGGCTTCCCTTTTCGGTAGACTCTGGATAGTTTCACATAGTCGTGTATTAGAAGAAACAGAGAATGCATGTATAGGAGTTGGAAATTTGAGAAGGAACCTTAGGATGGTATTGATATGCAATTTGTGTGTTCGGGCTTGTGGCACACGTAGACTCCTTAAGTTGGTTGGTTTGGTTTCTTGAATATTAGTAGATTTATGTGACTTGGGAGTAGTGGATGGTAGGTAATGTAGTTATGCCTTACAATAGGAAGTCCCGTAATATGTGGTTAATTGTGTTATACCATTAATGGCGAACCTAGTTGATAAATGGAAGGGTAAAATGTACCAAGATTGTGACTGAGTTCTAGACTGAGTTGTGAGGATTGATTGTGAGTAGGAGGCGAATTTACTTGTTCTAAGTTATCAGGCTGCATTAAAGGGAGTGGTAATAATGTGTATCGATTGATTGGCTTGTTGTGTATTGGGGCTAGCCACCCCGTTATGTATGATTTGGTTGTTCTATTGTGCCGGCTTGATGCTATGAGTTGTTGGTAGATGTGTGATTATGGTTTATCATCTAGATTATGATATAGTTGGCATACCACTTTTGGTATTTGTACTCGGATACGTTGTTGGCGTACCCACTGTCGGTACATGTAATTTAGATATATTTTTGGTGTACCCATTATTGGTACTGGTGATATTGAGTATGATTATTAATATGATTTATGCATTGCACGCACTCTCATTTTCATGATACTTTGTTGAGATATTGATGATACTTGATGAAATACTTGATGAGCTGGGCTCAGTTTTACTTGAGTGACGTGAGAGTCCGATATTACACCTTGCACTTTCAGAGCATGATCATGCCATGTACTTCACCATATTAATGGAGTATCGGAGACGTCCCATGAAGTTTTGGAAGGTACAAGCCATGGGAAGTACGTAACAATGAAGTAAAGGATGAATTACGTTCTCGTAAGTCGTAACTGGGAAGGAAAACCTTGGAACCAAAGGACATGACCATTATCAAGTATGATTAATGATAAATATCATGCATGGAGAGTTTCGGAAGATTCCGGGACCAAGCAAATCGAAGAAAATAAATTTGTCAAAATTTGGAAAAAACTGGCAGAATGTTGGACAGAATTTTGGGTCAAATTTTGAGGGATATATCTCTGGGTATATCAGGAATTTTGAGGTGTTTCAAGAGCCTAAAATAAAGTTCGTCGAGTCTAGTTTCCAACTCAACAAACTGTTTATCAATACGACAGAGGAATAGGGAGTTATGGGCGTTTTAAAATGGACGGTCAGAGGAATACGAACCTGGGCGAAAAATCCGGGAAGCTCACTTAAAAGCCCACTTATGTGATGATCCAGCCCAATCCGAGTTTGGCACCTATAAAAAGGGCGTCTACACTTCATTTTATACATTTTTCTTCAACTCCACAGCCCTCTAGAAATCTCCTAACATCTCCACACCTCTAGAATCTCCCACACTTATTTCCTCCATTATAAGAGTGTTCTTGAAGATTCTCCACCATTCCAAAATATTCTATACCATCACAAAAGAGGATCAAACTCTAAAACCCCAAGCTAATTCATGGAGAAGGATTGTTCTTGTCTCTACTTAATGTTGTGATGAATTTGGTCTTGGAAGAAGTTGAGTGGGGTGAAGTACTTCTAGTGTAAGATATGTTCTCCATCCTATTTCTCATGATTAAGTTGATTTGAAGGTTTAGCAAGTCCTATAAAAGAAGAGAATCATAGTAGAGAAGTTGCAAAGTATTAAAGTGAAGATGATGACTATGGAATGAGTTTGGAAGGAGATTCTGGATTAATTTGAGATTAAATTGAATATAATTCTTTGATTATAGTATTGTGGATATTGTTATGGTATGTTGAGAAATTGGGAAAAACATCGCGTGGGATGTTTTATGAAGTATATTGGTGTTGATGATGATGTTGTTGATATTAGTATTGCTACTGTTGTTGTTTTGTTTGTATTGTGATTTCAGGCTAGGAATATAAACAGGGGAGATGCTAACCGAATTTCGGCAGATTTTAAAAGGAATTAATTTGAAGACTTAAGATAAGCATATGAGGATAAGCCTAACAGTGGTATGAACTCTCTTAAATGTTGATTTCTGAGCTTGGGAGGACAAGCGTTGAGTAGTTAAAGTTAAGGCGACCGAAAAGGTATTATAAGGTTAGTCCCTTTCTTTACAAGGCATAATTCCTTTCTTATGAACGTATATAGGTTTTCCATAACACTCTTATTTTCAAAAGCTAGAAGTTCATGATTCTTAGAGTTTCTTATGATACTAAAGATAAGTATGTTCCATGATGATAATGATGATGATGATGATTCCATTTTTGGAGATTCCAAAGCTTATGGATTTGGTCATTATGAGATTATTGAGCTTGTTTCATGATTTCGTTGATTTTACCCATTTGTTGATCTCACCTTATAATACTTGTTCCTTCGAGTGGCGATGACAATAATTCTATTTTCAATGCTATCTAAGTTCATCGTTCTTGATACTCTACATAAAGATCTCATCTTACGACAGTTGATCCTAAGGAAATATGGTGATAATGATAATGATGATGATGATGTGCTTTTATTTATGTACTCTTATGTATGTATATATATAGTCATATATGATCGAGTCCCGAAAGGGTCGGGTACTAATATGATCGAGTCCCGAAAGGGCCGAGTATGGATACTATCGAGCCTTACTATGGTCGGGTACGGATACTACCGAACCTTACTATGGTCGGATACGGATAATACCGAGCCTATATGACCAGGTAAGGTATTGTGTGGTATTGTATTATATTGTGTTGTATTGTATGGGTATGTATGTAGATATATGAAATGTTTCTTTTAGAAAAAAGTTAGGTAGGCATGATGAATGTCTTAAAAATTATCATGAGGTATGAACGGTTCTTTTATCTTACGCTATTCTTCCTGCTTTTTTGATGTTACTATTCATGCCTTACATACTCAGTTATGCTCATATTGACGTCCCTTCTTGTGAAAGGCATTCATGCCCGCATGTAGACAGTACGGATCGACCCATGGAGCTTTCTTGAAATATCCGGAGAGCTTGCTCCATTTGCTTCGAGTGTTATTAGTACTATCCTTATGGTCACTTGTATTCTATGTAGAGGCTCGTAGACATGTGTGTATAGTTAGATGTTTTATAGCCTTATCAGTTCATATTGTTGTGTAATATTGTGGTAGCCTTGTCGGCTTGTGACGAGGGGAATAGTTGTTGACGATTAGGTAGAAATGTGTTGTTATGTTGTGATATATGTCCTTACAGATTATGATATCCGTGAACTATCTTTATGGTCCACCCAAAAATGATTATGAGACGTATGTTTAGAGGTGCTCGGTGTGTTAACTTCGGGTGCCCATCATGGCCCTCTGGTTGGGTCGTGACAAAAGTGGTATCAGAGCAGTTCGTCCTTGCGAGTGTCTGCGAGTCGTGTCCAGTAGAGTCTTATTTATGAGTATGAAGCGTGCCACATTTATAAACAAGAGGCTTCAGGGCATTTAGGAATGATTGACCCTTCTTTCTTATCTTAGATCATGTTGTAGAGCTAAATTATAGGATGTGGTGTCCTTGTTTCCAACCCTAAATATTTTAATTGTGGATAAGTAGTTGATTAAACCGCTATGAGGTAATTGATGAGAATTGAAGTTGATACTCTGAAAGGTATGTTTCCAGCCTTATTGATATTGATAGACTTTGATATAAGGACTTGAGCTGGATGCTATGGGCATTTATTATCGCCGTGTGAGGCATTAGATATGTTTTCTTGGCCGTGTGCAGGAATGAGGCAGTAAGAAGTAAAGAGGAAACTCTGCCGAAATTTTTACAAATTGAATTGTTTAAACGTCTATGCTATAGAGAAAGAATGAAGGGTAAATGTGACAATCGGATGTTTGGTAAGTTATGATTGAATAAACCATTATGAGATGCTTTCAAAGAGAGGTTTTAGAATCATTTGAATTTAATTTAAGGGAAGAACCCTGGAGGGGAAAAATGATTAGCGATTAAAACCCCCCGAACTATACCCGAGTTGCATTCTAAATTTTGGAGAATTGAGACACATTGAAGATATAAAAAAGTTGACACTAAGAATTCAAATACAGATGGCACAAATTATAAAAATAATTGAAAAATAAGAGATAACGAAGAGATATTGATATATTTTCTTTTTTAACGAGTAAATATATATATTTTTCAAATTTTCACCCACCCAAAAGGGATTCGCACACGTAACGAAACACTTCAAAGTCTTGTAAGCAAGTGTCACGACCCGACCCCGTAGGCTGTGACTGGTGCCCTAATTGGTCACCCATACACACCTATCAGACGCTACCTCGAATTATATCAAACACATCCAAGAATATCACAAGCCGACAAGGCCCCGTGTTTCAAAGTTATAAAATTTCCAAAAATTTCGGCGGAGTTTCCTTTGTTTTACGACTATCCAAAATAACCACGCACGCGTAAAATACCAACAAAGGCCACACGGGACCAACAAAACATCATATATACATATGCGGACCGGCCGCGGCGGCGAATGGATCGCCCAAACACAACATATACAAACACAGCCGTACGGAAGGTAGGCACGACCCACAAAACATGTCCACGTACCTCTAAACGGACAAACGAGAATCATATGGCGGAACGGGGGCCCGCGTGTACCCCGAACAAATATATACAAAAGCAACGAACGATATATATATATATAAAAGTATAAGCTCGAATAAGGGGAGCACTCCAAAAGCGAGAAGGGTGTCCTAAACGGGGATCACCCGGGCGTGCGTCCGTACTGCGGCATGAAACGCGGCCCGAAGAAAGGGGGGTCGGTTTAAAATATGTCTTGAGTATGCAAAGTAGAAAATGTAATGTACAATCTGAGATCAAATCGAAATAGAGGTACGAGAAAAGTAAATGCATTTCAAAATATCAAATGTTACTTCAAAATATAAGTCATGCATAGGGCACGAAATATGGTCGCCGACATCGATGGCGCCATAACACGAGATAACTCCGTAAAAGTTTCAAATCTCCGAATCTCGTCACATATCACACACAAAGATATCGCCATACACGATAACGCCAAACATAAGTGGAACCGGCCCTCGGCGAGAGCTCGGTGAACCATAATCACGGCAGATAACACCGGAATGTATCATAATGCGCACGACAACGGCAACCGCCGGAACCGGCGAACGATATCATAGTAGGCACGAGCGGAGTAGTGAGTAATCATATGCATAAAATCGTTATCATAAATCCAAAAGATAAGTAAAATAGTCATATTTGAAATCATAATAATAATTATCACTTTTTTTCAAAAGTTGTCAAATTCACATAAGGGAACGTCGGGACCCACGGACGGTAGACCCGACCGAGCCCGCCTATGAAAAACATACTCATTATATATCATACAAACTCCTACGAAAATTTCAAAGCAATCCGAGCTTTTCCGAGAAAGTTATGAGCGTTTGTAGTTTTAGAATCGTTAATGAATAAGTTCTTCAAAAAAAAAATCAGCTTTCACATAGCCTTTGCAAATTATTAATTCCAAGGGTATAAGGATCAACGTTATGGCATATTAGCACCAAGGATACCAAGAAAACAAGTGCAAATCATATACAAGCTCGGATTGCGAGAATAGAGTTTCCTCGAGGCTCGAATCATAGCCTAATTTAACTAAGGCATGCCAAAAGAAAAGGTTACTTTACATACCTCAAACGCTCTCCGAAATGATCCAAACTCAAGCTAATCCAATCTATGATTCGGGCTGCCCACGATCTATAAACAAGCCATAAAATGCCAAATATTAGCTAAAGACTTTTTGGGCATTAGATTCCAAATTTCGCCCTTAATTCTACGAAAAATTAGGCGATTTCCCCGTAAATAGGCTACCCCGAGAATCTAACTCGGCCATATCAATCAACAACAACAACAACGACCAACCTAACAACATCAACAACCAATCCGAAAGACAAAACAACAATAATAGCTTTCTTTTTCCATTATTCAACAACTTACATAAATTCAATTCGACGACTTACCTTCAAGCCAAAATCGACGCTTATGCATTCACATACTAACCCAAACCCCTACCAACGATATTTAAGGACATTCTAAGCAATTCATCAACATTTCCAACAACCCAAATTTTTCTCCATCTTGGCCGACAACAGCCCCAACCGAGAGCAGCCCTTTAGCTTTTTTTTTTTTCTTCATTTTTAAATCATGATTTGAATCCACAATTCACATTCTAACAATGGTATTCTCATCAATATACAATTTACATTAAATGTACAACAACCTCCAAATCAGTCCGCAACATTTACTACATCAATTTGAGTCAATAAACTTTCATCTCCAACATAGAATTCATAGCGACGACGACTAAAACAATAAGCGATATTCATTTGTTCGTTGTCATGTAATGTGACCCATAATCATCTATCACTACACATAGACATGTATTAATGATTCTTAGCCATCCCACACACTACAACAATTAACATGCTACAAGAAGTTTACTCAACAACCCAATCACAATACCCATTTACACGGCTAGCACACCCATCACACAACCACTTCCAATCATACTATATTTCATGATTTCCAACCATTATAAGATACTACAACATGAATATAACCTTCATAACACAAAAACATAATGAATGCTTACCTTTCTTCTTCAACTTTCCAATAGCCTAGGGTTTCCAAAAGATGAAAATAATGGGTTGATCGCTCCAACGATGCTTCCACGCTTCACTTAGGGACCTCAATATAGTGGGTTTACATCAATGGAATAATTTTAGAAGAGCTAAAAAGAGGATGATTTTTGGCCTTCTTGGTAGTGAGCTTCAATGGAGGGAGCTTCACTTCTTTTTTTGTTCAAGTGGAGAATGAAGTAAATGAATTGTGGTCATCTTTTTATCACTTAATGAATTGCACAATTGTCCCTTGGCCCACATTAAAGATTTGTTCCACTCAAAAGATGACACAAATTGTGTGGGCACCACAATCCACTATGCACGGCCCACATGAAATTTGTGGATGATTTTTCACTTCCAATTTTATCACTTTTGGTCCCAAATTTTTCTAATTGTTCCATACCAAAAAAATTCTTGCACAACTTATATCTTAAAATAAAATCGAAAGTCAAGAATCCCGACTTTATATCCCGAAATAGTTTTTGTCCTTAACTTATCATAATTAATCCAGATTATTCCAATGTACAAAATACGGGTTCTAACACTAAGAGTAAAGAATGACTAATGGAAACATGCATTTTATAAGTAAAAGAAAGAAAAAGAAGCTATGAGCACTAAAGGAAGGAGGAGGTGTCAACGAAATGGTTAAAGGGAATTATGTGGCCGCCGACAACAAGGAGAAGGTTAATGAGTTAGTAGGCTTGCCCAAAGGAAAACAAATTGAAATTATAAGACAATGGTTGTGTGAAAGATGCAAAGATGCGATCATGAAGAAAATCGAGAAAATTTGAGATATATATATGTGTGTGTACAAGTTGTAGTATCATAAAGGAAGATGAAGACTCGACGAAAGAAGAAAGGAAAGAGTGTACTTTGTGAGGATTTCATGATAAGAACAAGAATCGACAGAATACTAGAAGGGCTATGATGCATAGCTGATGTTATATCCTGCATTTTGTGTGTTTGGATAATTCACGATAATCGCGGGGAGATAACAAGTGAGGTTATGTTTTATTTTGATTGGCATACAAGTTGCTTATGAAAATCTTGAAGTGGAAATATTAAGAAAGGTCAAGGGCATAAAGGGAAATTTGCAATATGATTCGTGGAAAATACGGAGGAAGACGAAGGGCAAATTTGGAATTTGGAAGATAATTTTTTTCGTGAATTGTAGAACTCAAAAAAAAATGGGCTTGGTGTTGGGCCATTCTTGGCCGTCCACCCTTCTTGATGGGCCAAGCCCATGTGGACTTAAAAATTCATGGGATTAAAAGAAGACTAAGTCTTCTAACTAGTCCCATAATTTTCTAGACACTTCAAGAGAAGAGAGAAAAGAAAAGAAGGAGAAAAACTCCAAGGACCATTCGGCCCCTTGGAGAAAAACCGAAAAAAAAAAGAAAGAGAAGAGGAGTTTCAACTTGTTCCTCCTAGCTAAACAATTCATTAAAAGGTTCTTGGCAAGTTGAAGGGGTTGTTGGAACAAGAAAAACTCATAATCATACAAGTTACCAATTTTAGTCAAGTGAAGAAGTGGAGGAAAAAGGTAAGAACTTACGCTCTTTTATATGTTATGGAGGTTTATGTATGTTGTAGTGTACAAAAATGGATGAAATTCATATGGAGTATGAACATGGAGGTGTGGCCGTCCATGTATGTTTGTATGTAAGAATCAATTTATTTTTATGTGTTATAGGTGATTATGCATGTTGTAGTATGTAAAGGTTGATGAAATTCATGGAAATGTGGAGAACATGTTGGTGGCGCGTGAGGTAGTGTGTGTGTGTGGCCGTGTAATTGCATGTAGTATGGAAGAAAATGAGTCAATTTTATTTAGTGAATTGGTTATTATTGTGTGGACCTTATATTGCTAAGAAAAGCTTAATGATCTTAGTAGAGTTGTTGTAGTTGGAGGTTTGCTTTAGAGATCATGTGAATTGAATATAGTGTTCTTGCATGCATGGAAGATAATGAGACTAGTATGATATTGTTGGTGTATGAATTATTAGATTGTTATTGTTTTCATTGGAGTTGGAAGGTCTTGAAGGAAGTAGTATATTGACTAAGTTGTTAGAATGTATCATGGGGTGATTATTGAAATTGTTGGTATGATTGTTGGCATTGTTGTTGATAGTTTGGCCGGGTTGAATTCCCGGAATGTTGTTGGTTAAAATTGGCTAAGTTGAAGTTGTAGAGATGGTATACTTATAGGGGAAGTGTGCCAAAATTTCGGTAGACAAATGTTACTTTAAGATTCCAGTTCTAAATGTTCTAATTAAGGTTTGGTAAACATGACCAAATTGTAGATTTTGGCGGATTTGCAACTTGACATTGGAGTGGCACAAGGAGCGGAAAAAGGTATGTAAGGTTTCACCTTCCTTCTTTGGCATGTCTTAGACATGATAGGCTTGAATACGCGCCTCGGGGATGATTCCATTCCTAGAAATCCGAACTTGAAATTAACCCTTTTTCATTCAATAGAATTGAATTAATATTTTGCATAAAATGTTGGAAAGTTACCTAAAGATCTAGAACGTGCACAAATAGGACCCGACTACTTTAAAGCTCTTATAAGTGACGTCTTGGAATGTAACATATGTAAGTTGTGTACGCCACCTCATTTGACTTGGAGGTGGGCCCACTTGTTCCGGATTTTCTTTATTGCTCCGTTTAACGAACGATAAGTGTTGCAATTATTTTAATGAGAATGGTTCTATGATGATAATGATAACGATGTAAGGAAGAGAATGTGTCTATGATAAGTGTAACAAGAACGATTCCATGACTAGGAGCCTTGAGTTAAGAATCCAATGCAAGTATGAAAGTGTTAAACTAGTTCTTGGTCTTCAATTTTATTCTTTGGTTACGATACTATTTTCTAAGTATTTCAAGCATATGAACTAACGTTTATGATGTCCATGGTTTCGTTTCATGTTTTTTTTTCAATATTATTTTCCATTGATAGTCCCGCCTTATAATTATCGTTCCTTCAAGGTGAGATATATGTATATGAGATATGTATATGTACATGGGGTGGGGGGATACATGTGTATGTGGGGAATGGGAAGGGAAACATGTTTCATCGCCATGTTATCATCCGGACGCGGGATGCCGGATGGGATATACGAGCCGACGTATTTCGGCGCTATGTGGGCGAGCCGACGTTGTTCGGTGCTATGACATGACACGATATGCTATGACATGACACGATATGCTATGACATGACACGATACGCTATGACATGATATGATATGATATGATACGATATGATATGATATGATATGATATGACACGATATGATATGATATGATACTATATGACATGATATGATATGATATGATATGATATGATATGATATGATATGATACGACATGATACGATATGATACGATATGATATGCTATGACAAGACACGACATGATATAAGTTCTATTTTCTATGTCTACGAAAAAGAGACGTTTTTTTATTCTAAAAGGGAAATACAAGCATGCATGGTATCCAGCCTGAAAAAGGTATTCCTATGTGCAGGTTACTTTCTCTCATCCCACTATATGTCCTATGGACCCATGACATGATTATTCATATTTTGTGCCTTTGCTTGGATTATTAGTTTCCATGCCTTACATACTCGGTACATTATTCGTGCTGACGTCCCTTCTTGTGGACGCTGCGTTCCATGCTGCCTTGGTCGGCGGTGGACAGACTTGACTCCTAGGAGCTCTATCAGCAGTATTGTAGCAGCGCTCCAGTTGTTCCGGAGCCTCAGTTCTTTGGTACTACTTTGTATATATATTCGGGCACGGCAGTACCCGGCCCTTCCTATGTATATGTGTACTATGTTTAGAGGCTCGTAGACAGATATGTACAGTTAGATGTTTTGTACTTTGATGGTCCGCATCGGCATTGTACAATGTGATCGCAAAGTTTGCTAGCCTATGTTTATATTATGCTATTAATGTTAAGTGACAAAGAAGAAAAAGTGCGGTGATGTTCATACGGCCCACTTAGTGATAAGAATACGACACGAGATAAGAGGTGCTCGGTACAAGTATCGGTGCCGTCGCGGCCCTAGTTGGGTCGTGACAGCTGGGATGCAAACAAGTAGTTAAAAAGAATTATGGGACAAAATGAGCTAAGCTAATGAATGGACGAGTCGTGGGAATGGATGGTGTGGAATATCAACTTTTATTAGTATAGTACGGACATATATCAAAATTTGGAACCTAGAACAAGGAGAATTTCAAGGATATTAAGAGGATAGCCATGGAGGAAGACTAGGGCTAAAGGAGCGTGGTATAGTCGGACACTCCATAAGGGGCTTAGTGAATTCCGATGTCCCCATTAATTCATTATTAGCCTAGGGGACTACTAGTCATGAAAGGTAGAAGTGAA
>NW_026727056.1:0-44236 GCF_029784015.1 Lycium ferocissimum | reverse complement strand
TAGGGCCCCCAAAATACAATAAATATATATAAAAAGTAAACGTCTCCCGAACGTCACAAATGTACAAATATACATATCGCTATCGTAATCCAATGAGATAATATCACATATAAGCCGATAAGGCAATCATAATATAAGGACGTCCAAATCACAAGTCACACAGACACGACCGAACAAAGAATACCCATAACCCACACATATATGTCTACTGTAGACCTCTAAGAGTCATACCAATCATATGGCACGGGACAGGCCCCGCCGTACCCGTGAATAAACATATACATATGCACAATAATGTATCCGGATCGTAGCATAGGCTCCAGAACAAGGAAGCTGTCACACCCTAACCTCATTAGGGTGTGATAGGCACCCGACCCTTACTTAGGGCCGAGCGAACCCTCGGACTCTTGCTGCACATAAAATCGCGTCGAACATTTTAAATCGAATAAGATAAAATACATAGCAATTTTTTTGAGAAATATTCTTTCTCATAGCTTCCAAGCCGAACAAATCCATAATCATACATAATTCGCACATTACACGGACGACACATCGACGACGAGCCGCTTACGTACTAACAACCAATACCCACGACGCTCGTTCGCAAAAGTCTCTAGCACAATTCCGTAAATCATAATGGACAAACTCGACTTGGCAGGCCCTCTAGGAGAATGGAGCTTGCCATCTCTGCCGGTACATCTTCTATAATAACTTCAGCTCACACAGGGGAGTACCGCGGCATGAAACGCGACCCCGAAGACAAAGGGGGTCGTACGGAAAATGTACCGAGTATATAAAGCTGCATCGTAAGAAATAATCATAAACAAATCCGTATGTACGTAAGTATAGCTAACAAACCATAATCAGAATCCAATGAACCGAGGTATATTCAACAGATTCTTAATCAGCGTCAGACGTCCAGAGGTATACCAGGCAGATCCACAATCAGAGTGAGACGTACAGAGGCATATCGGCATCCGTAATCGAGTCGTATGTACGGAGATATATCGGACGTATTCATACTCGCAGTCGTACGTACGGAGATATATCGAACGTATTCGTACTCGTAGTCGAGTATGCGAGTATACCGTACGTATTCGTAATCGCAGTCGTACGTATAGAAATATGAGCATCCGCATCGAGTCGCACGTACAAAGATATATCGAACGTATTCGTACTCGGAGTCGGACGTACGTAAGATACACTCGCATGCATTCGTAATCGCAGTCGTACGTACGTAAAATGCGGACCTTATACGCGCAGTGTCAAAATGCTTACTTTTCAGTCTACGATTATGCATACGTACCATATATCATCATACACATATGCCGATACGTATCCCGCCCTCGCAGGGGACGCGGTACGAACCCGCCCTCTAGTACGGGACGCGGTGAATGTACGCATCATATGCCATCCCGGCCACCGTCCCCATATCATCGATCATCATATCATGTGCATAAACAGAACCCGCCCGCCTATGAGGGACGCGGTGAACGATGCTGGAACACGCACGATAACGGGATGCACTGCCCGGACGCAGGAATGACACAAATACGTAGGTACGCGCACGATAACGCATCTGGCCCGGACGCAGGGAACATACATTGATCCTTGCACGAGCAGAATAGTGAGAAACCATATGCATACAGACTGTTGTTCAGAATCAACAAAATAGGTTCAGACGATGGATCAAATCGAAGAAGTCGACGTTATTCATAATATGTATATGTCATTGGGATGGCGCGATAGATCATATTGTAGTAAAATTTCCGCAATAGTTCCGTATGTCGAACATATTTTGAGACTCATTAAGATAATCATAACGCTTGTCATTTAGTAAACGGAACAATAACCAAGAGCTTCTTACGAGTATCCTATTTAAATACATCTAATAAAGCCATATGTAAGGTATCGGAATTTTGTGGCCCACCGGGCCAACTCGAAGTGACGTACGTAAAATTATGGATCATAGGCCTTATGGAGTCGTTCATAAAAGTTTTAGGACATTCCGACTCCATTCGTGAAAGTTGCATACATAGAGGTTACTTTGCCGACAAAATATAAAGCTAATTCGCTCCATTGAATGAAAAGGAGCCAAATTCAACCCTCGGATTTCTAGGAACAGTCGTATCCGAAGATCGTATCCAAACCTATTACGTCTAGGACATGCCAAAGAAGGAAGGGAAAGACTTTACATACCTTAGTTGAGCCTTACGCTCGTCCAGATTCAATTCCCGTTTCGCCCAGAATCTACAAATGGTCATGTTTACCAGTTGTCAATAGTAAGCCTTTTAGAATTCAAAACCTTAATTCACTATTTGCCTACAGAAATTTGGGCAGCATTTCCCCTATAAATTCACAGCCCCGAGAATATGACTCGGCCAAAATAATTCAACAACAATACCAACAATCCTTATAAAACACAATATAGCATAACTAATCTCTTTTCCAACATAGTGCATAAGCTTTCATTCTAACTTCACATTTTCAATTCAATACCAACATTCTCATATTCATTTACCGATCAACATCACTCCAATACAATTCGGAAACATTTCATATCATTTTACGAAATATTCACAAGATATACAAAATATACAAGTTTCCACCAAAACCATAATTCACTCCAACCCTCCAATTTTCAACATAAATATTCACGACACATTTTCTTCTTTCAATTTCACAAACTAAAACAACAATTTACACCTTACTACTCCACTCTCATAATTTCATAAAACTATAATAAATTCACATAATTTTCCTACAACAACTTACAACTAATTTTCATACCAATTCTAGACTATTATGCTTCCATCTCCATCATAAGGCCACAACAACATAATCAACACACTAAATAAAATTTATTCCCTTCCTTTACAAATCATACCACACGGCCACACCTTCACACCCACAACATATAAAGTTCATAATTTCCATTCACTTACTCATACTACAACATGCATACAAGTCATTCAAAGCATAAAAGGAATAGAATTCTCACCTTTGCCAAAATCTTCCACTTGCCACAAAAATGATTTTCTTGCCAAAATAATTATACTACATTGAAGAGCACCTTGAGCTTAGTAAGAATATAAGAAAACTACAATTTTTGGATCAAGGATTTAGGCTCCAAGAATTCCTTCTTCTTTTCTTTTTCTTTTTTCCTTTTGGCCGTGAGGCCTTCTTGTTCTTGCTCCTCTCTTCCTTTTTTTTTTTTTTGCTCTCCAATTCTTAAATAAGATGATGAACTAGTCATCTTTCCTTATATATATATATAAGTCCCTTCCAATCATAAAATGTCCACATACCCCCTTCCTTTTTTTCTCTCTCTAGAGTTTTCTTCCAATTTCACAAAGAAGACAATTTTTTTTTCTTTTCTAGAACTTTGTCAAAATACAAATATGGCCACTTGTCTTATTATTTCCACTTTGGTCCATACCCATATTAAAATGTGGACATATACCTTTGTGTCACACGGCCAACATGGCCTTTTCTTGAACTTTCTTGAACTTCATAAAATTACCATTTTGTCCCTAGCCTTCCACATTATTTCCATGAACCCTTTTGTGAATTCCCTGTCACACCCCGATCTTACTAGGGTGTGATGGGCACCCGACCCCATATTCGGAGCCGAGCGAACCCGCTGACTCTTATTACATACATACTTTCTTTGGATTCTTAGATTAAACAAAAAATAAAATACATAGTAAAATTTTCAAAACCTTTTGTCGTTTCCAATTAAACACAATCTATACACATAAGGTGTATAATAAAAACACATTGGCTCGTGGAGCCATTTTCCAAACTGACACACTAAACCCACGACTCTGTCTGCAAAGTCTCTAATTTCGAGCAAACCGCACAAGTACATATAACCCGACTCAAAGCCACCTGTGCACAAAACGGAGTCTACCAACTCCGCCGGAATGTCTCCCGCCATAGCTCTTACTTGTCCGAATGTACGCGCGCATGAAACGCGCCGCCCACAAAGGGGCGTCGCGCACGAGTAATGTACCGAGTATGTAAGGCATGAGTAATATCACGAAATCATAATAAGAGAGAACATAAAACACGACATACAGAGAGTGATACAACCGTAACTCGTTTGTCTACCCCGATAGATATTGTGCAAGTTAACTTACCTTTGGAGTACTATATAGGCACTACAAGTAAACCGTTCCGACCGTGTGCGTGTGTAATCGCCCGACCATATAGGTACTAAGGACTATCGCTCGACCATAGGTACGGCGTAATGCTTTCGAGCGTATCGTGAATAAAGGAGTAATCGTCATCCGAGTGCCCTTGGGGCGGATGCCATGCATGCTAGCTTTTAAAAACAAACATGTAAATATTCGTAAGTAAACCGCCCGACCACGTAGGATCGGTGTATAATCGCCCGTCCATAGGAACGGTGCATAAGCCCGCGTCCGGTGCCTCCCGCTCCGGCGTAACCGCCCACCGGCAGCGTGTACCGCCCGCCGCCCATCGGACAGCGCGGGTGTGATACGCTTCTGCCATGTAGGCACGGTGTTATAAAAAACATACTTAAATACAAAGCATGCATGAGAGCCCAAGTGAAAACTACAACTCTATCGGAGTGACGTAAGGTCGGTAACCTCCGATCACATTATGGATAATCGTGATCGCCCGCTCACCTTGAAGGAACAATTATAAAGCGAGACTGTCAATCAAGGATAACATCACGGGGAAAACATAAAACAGGGTCATGACATATCATTTCGTATACTTTGAAACTCTAAAATAGTCATTATCCAAAAATTAGCTTAACATTTCATATCGTCGTATTCATGGTAAGAACATATCCTTGACATATTCGTCCTAGTCATTTTCTCATACCTAGCATCATCCTTGTCATCATAAGATCATAGTCGTTGTTTTTATCATAAAAACTTTCAAGAATCGTAAAACTTAGATTTTGGAGGAAAATGGATATTTTGGAAAACATTCATAAACTTTTAGGAGGGAAAATCATGCTTTGGAATCATGACTTCTAACTTTTGAAAATAAAGACGTTATGGGAACATTTATAAAATCGCAACGTATGATTCATGCCATAGAAGGAAAAAGGACGAGCCATAACATACCTGTGCCGCGCCTTACTAGCTACGCTTATCCATCCAAACTTGTTAGTCTACATTCAAGAGAGTTCATCCATTCATTAGTTTCATTATCATATACTTGCCTTAACCTTTCAAACGCATTCACTTATATTCTGCCGGAATTTCGGCAGCACCTCCCCTGTAAATATACCAACCCCGAGAATGTGGCTCGGCCCCAAATCAACAACAAAAACCCGAGAATTCAACTCGCCAAACCAACAACAATACTATCAATATCCAATTCAATTCTATTCAATTCAATTTAATTCAATTCAATTTAATTCACATAATGTTCCAACAACTTAATCTACATACTACTTCATCCGAAACCTTCAACTTCAATCACAACCATACATTTCATTGGCACTCATATACGTTAACTTCAACAACACCCTTCGTTTCACACTAAATAATCCATAACAACAACAACTAAAGTGTCAAATAACATCAATTACCATAACTTACCAATCCTATACCATTCGGCCACAACAACAATACATAAGTTTTCATGAATTTCCATTCTTTTCTATACATTACAACAACAACCAATACACCACATAAATTTAATTCATTCTTTCTTACACAACACCTTATACATACGACCAACACCATGTATATACAACTACAACTCCAACTTGGATGATTTCATAATTTCCATTTTCATCACATAATTCTTAGCAACGACGACTAAAATAATAACAAACATTGATTCATTTCTTTCATACCAAGCTCCCTACACACGCCATTCCTCATTATTCATCATTCTATGAATTCCATTCATTTTCTACATATTACCACAACACACAAACATGTTGAGTACCATTGATTCATCACTCCAACACAACTTTACATACACATTACTAAACACACACATGGACGGCCAAACACACCATACATACATATTTCATGAATTTCATTTACTCCCACACACAACAACACAAGTAAACCGGATATCCCGCATTTATACGTACGAGACCTTCCATTTAGTAGGTTATAATTTTCCTTGGTCAATGGCAATGGCGGAAAGTTTAAGGCAAGGTCATTTTTCGGCTTCGTTGTAATGCGAAAGTCGTTGGAAAATATTATTAGTGTGGGAATATTGAGAAAGACGAGGGCAAAAATGGAAAATTTGAAAAATGACATTTTGGTAATTTTGTGGAAAGACGAGGGACAAAACGGTAATTTTACAAAAATTCTAGAGCAAGTCATCTTTTGGAAGAAAAACAAATAAGAGAAAATTCTAGAAAAAGAAAAAAAAAAGAAAGAGCAAGAAAAGGAAAATTCTAGAGAGGGGCATGTGCCCCTCACATGCTTGGTTGATATATATATATATACATAAGATGTCATCTTTTCTAATTAAGAGAAAGAAAGAAAGCAAGAAAGGAAAGGAGAAAAAAAAAAAAGAGGGGTTCGGCTAGGAGGGGGCCGGCCGAACCAGCCCCCTATGATGGTCATGGGAAAAATTGTTTCTTCAATCTTTTATATCAATTGGGAGGTCCTCGTTAACATGAGCTAGTCGTTGGAACAAGAAAACCCTCCGTTGGTGCTATAACCGCTTCTAGCCGAGAAGAGAAGTTGAGAGAAAAAGGTAAGGTCCTATCCTTCTCAATATGTTTTATAGGTGTTTATACATGTTGTGGTATATAGAATGAATGGAGTTTATGAAAATATGGTGTTATGTGTGGAGTAGTAGAGATGGCCGTGCATGTGTGTGTATGTTGTGTTGCGTTTTATTGTTGTTGTTGTAATGTGTTGAAACTAATGAAATTCATGGAAGTGGAAAACATGGAAGTGGCCGTGAGTTATACATGGCATATATGGCCGGTGTGTGTGATGAATTATGAAGGAATGGTGAGGAAGTTTTATTTAGTAAGTTGATTGTCATCATAATGTATAGAAATAAATAGAAATTCATGAAAATCTATGTACCATGGTTGTGGCCGAAATTGGTGTTGCTTGGTAAGCTATGATGAATTAATTTCATTTGATGTTCTAGTTGATGTCGTTGGAGATTCTATAATGAAAATAATATTGTTGATGTATGGAGCGGTATATTGATTGAATTGTTTGAAAGTTGTATGAATTGAATGGAATCTAATGGAATTGTAAGAAAAAGATTGAGAATATTAGAATGTACTTTGGGTTGAAAATTGGCATTATTGATGATAGTTTGGCCGGGTTGAATTCCCGGATTGTTGTTGATATAAATTAGCCGAGTGAGAATCTCGGGGATGTCGTAATTACAGAGGAAATGCTGCCGAAATTTCGGTAGCTTATAAGTGGACTTGTATGAAAAGTTAAGGCAAGCACAAGTCGATGAATCTAATGATTATATGGGTCCTTTTGAATGTAGATAAGCAAGTTGAGATGAACAAGTGTAGCTAGCAAGGCGGCGCAGGTATGTAAGGCTTACCTTTTTCTTTTATGGCATGTCCTAGAACCGTTAAGTTGTGACATAGTGTGTATTTGGGGAAAATCCGCTCTTGGTCTCTGAGTCTGTTTATGATTCTGATTTATGTCATATGTGCTTATGTTAGTATCATTAAGTTGTGTATGTTTGAGTAATGAATAAGTATAAGAAGGTTCTGTGACTAAAAGAGTTCTGTAAGTATGAACAATCCTAACTTCTGTATGTTATCTCGATTTTGTGCGAAGTGGGCCCACAATTCCTAATACCCTCCTTATGTATGTCTGTCTGTATGGTAACTGGGTATGTTCATCACCTCTGTTCTCCGAAAGCTCTGTAAGTTCAATGTTCCTGATTTCTGTGAATGATCTCGGATTTGTGTCGGAATGCCCGTTCTGATATAATATGCTTCGACCACCCAATATGATACGCCTTAGCGTCCTGATGTGATAATTCCAACGTTTGGTAGAGACTGATCGTAAATTTGCTCCCGAGCCTCGATATCGGTAAGAATATTCGTTTGTCGAGTCCGGATTTTATATGCATATGTTTCTCGCACTACTCGCTCGTGCAAGGCTCAATGTATCTTTCACCGAGTCCCGGCCGGGCATGTTATGATCTCGTGTGTACGTTACGATACGATTCCGATTCACCGAGTCCGGGCCAGGACATGTTATCGTGCACTTCTCTGCATTATTCACCGAGTCCCTCGTACTTGCGGGCCGGGACACGTTATCTGTATGTACTTACGATTTGACGGTACGGGGATGGTGGCCAGGACGGCATATTATGATTATTCACCGAGACCCGCAAAGAGAGGTCGGGACACGTTATGTATACTTGGCACATGATTCGATATGCATGATTCTACTTCACCGAGTCCCTTAACAAAGGGCCGGACACGTTATTTGCATATATGACTTAGGAATTTGATATATGATCCTATTTACCGAGTCCCTCCTCGCAGGGCCGGACACGTTATATGCATCCGTGATCCATGACTTTGACATACATTTATGAGTCTATCCACCGAGTCCCTCACGCGAGGGCCGGGACATGTTACTCCGACATATCTGCACGTCTGACTCTGAGTATGAATCTGTCTGACATAGCTCTGTACATCTGACTCGGAACACGAATCTGTCTGATACACCTCTGTATGTCTGACTGTGATTACGGGTCTGTTCGATATACCTCTGTACGTCTGCCCTGTTTACAATCCGTCTGATATACTCTGTACGTCTGCTCCGATTGCGGGTTTGTCTGGTACGTCCGGTATGCCTTCTCCTCGTACCGATTCTTCCGTACTTATGTTTACGATTTCGTCCGTTATACTTCCGTACTTATGTTTACGACTAAGGTCCTGCGTTTCATGCCTCGCAGGTGTTACACCTCGCATTTTGTACGTCTTCGGAAAAATTGGAAACAGGTCGGAATGGGGAATTATTTTCTAATTTGGTTTTGATTATGTTTGTTTATAGTTTTTCCGAAAATTTACATACTCATTGTAATGTATTGATTTTGTTTGGTTCATATTTTCCGAAAATTTAGACGTGGAAATCGGAAAAGACTAAGGGCAAAATTGGAATGTCGGAAAATAGTTTCATGAATTACCAAAGTTCTTCGGGGGAAAATTGACGTTTCATGCCGCGCTATGTCTTGTCCATTAAGCTAGTCATGTGAGCTAGCATGAGTGAGGTTCAAGATATTCAAGAAACAAAAGGAAAAAAAAAGAAGAACAAGAGCAAGAGAAAGGGGATGGTTGGTGAGCTCCAAAATTATTTTCTTTATATTCCTACTAATTCAAGGACAACAATTATTTCGGAAGATAAGTCGTTGGTTTTATCGATTCAACACTTTGAGTCCGAAGAAAAAGGTAAGAATTCATCTTTTCTAATTATGTTTTGTTTGTGTGGAATATGTAAATGGTTGATGACATTAGAGACTTGCGGTTGAGATGAATTGAATATTATGTTGGTTAGGTATGTATGTGTGAAAGATGGACAAAAATTTGATAAGGTGGAAAATTGGCTCCATCAAGGAAACATGATGTGTTTGTCGATGTGTGTTATGTAATGAATTTTGTGATAATTAGTGTAGATTTTGGCAAGTTAGTGTGTAGGAAGTGTGTTGGGATGAGTTGGTTGTGTATTTAAGGATTTTGGATCGATTATGTATTTTATAAAAAAAAATTTCAAATTAGTATGTATGTATGGATGTTGACTTGAAATTGTGAAGTTGGAATGAAAGGTATTAGAGTATTTGAAAAAATTATGGGTGTCATGTTTATAGTGGTAAATGCGCCAAATAGAAACCAAAGAGAGATGTCCATTTGCATGAATAGGCCGTTTTCGCGAAATATTTGATCGGTCGGGGGTCCCATCACGTCCCTACTAGGCGAAATTCGGGGCGTGACAAAATTTGAGTGATTTTTAGTACTATTCAGCGAGGCATAATTTTCTTTGGGATTTAAGAAGGGCTTCAACCTTCGTATCTTTTGCGTCCGAACCGCTTGGAACTTTCTTAAATAACTTTATGGAGTCCAATGATTGAAATTTATGTCCGCCACCTCAACGAACCGAGGTTTATTTCCGATTTACTCTTTTGTATTTACAATTTGTCTTCGACGGGAATGTTTTATTTCCAGGATTGTTGACCTTACTTGACTCCGTCCGATTTCATAAAATCGTGCGATCGAGTCTCCGGATATGTAAATGTTAGCATTAGAAACTCGTATCCCGCACGTAAGCCTTTCATACGGCGGAAGGAGACGAATATACGAGGATATGGAAAGTTACGAAGGTAAGTTTTGACGTATTCGTATGTTATGATTTGTTCGGAGATAAACCGGGGCGGACCGGGAAGCCCCGTACCGAGTCCCGTATGATTTGGCATGACATGATATTATATGATTTTGAAATGTATCTTACGGCACGGTAATTTTGATTTTATTTATTACGGATTTTCCGTAATGATTGTGTTGGAAGCGTTTCTGGAGCGGGAGGTTCGGGATAGTAAGGACTTTCAAAGGGTAAAATGGTAATTTTGCAAAAAGGACGTGAAAATTACGAGCGTATATCAACGGAGGCATGTAAGACTTTCACGCACCCGCCCCGAATCATGCAATAAAGGACGTACGAGAAAATTTATGAATTATATCAAGAGGCATCGGAATCCATTGAAGTTAAATAGGCCTGTACGTTAAGCGTGCCGTTTATAGGGAGCCGGGCCACATTTATAAACAATTTAGGGATTGTCGACGGGTCATATGGGACCCATCCCGGGAAGTATGAAGAAATTTCATGAATTTGAGTATAAGAAACAAATGAAAATCCAGATGGTGGCCTAAAGGGTAAATTAAATATGTAAGACTTTCACCTCGTAATGATTGGGAAAATTTACCGATTATATCGGGTCATGTAAAATGCCACAAAGATGGGTGGTATGAAGAAATTTCATGAATTTGAGTATAAGAAACAAATGAAAATCGTTGGCCGAAAGGAAATTAAATATGTACGTAATGATTGGGAACATAACGTCATGTAAAATGCCACAATCGGGAAGTACGTTACAGTTTTGGAATATAGTGTTGGGAAGTACTTTGTGGGTTAGTCAATAATAATATGTACACGTGCAAATGTAAACGGTATCATGTACGTGACTGTATCGGTGAGTGTGCGATTCCCGAACACCGGTGCTACGGTGTGGGAAACCAAGATCAAATAAGAGCACCGAAATTCAAGTGACAACAAAGGTAAAGAGGGTAAGATTTTGAAGGAAAGTAGGTAACAAGAATAAGGTGTGCTAAGGAATAAGAATCGCATGAAATCCGAAACTAGGACCTGAGGGAAAATGGAAAATGTAAGGGTATGAATGAGTACGAAGGTATGAGCACGCCCCAAAAAGGGGGGAAGCGGATGAGAAAAGTATAAAGGTAAGTTAGAAACAACTGATGTCGTAATATGTTTGGTAAAGATGTTCAAGCTGCAACAGGGACCCCCCCCCCCAAGGTGATTATGGAAGCCCGTAAGATTAGTTGAACATTCGAGGACGAATGTTCTAAAAGGGGGGAAGAATGTTATATCCCGCATTTCGTACGTCGGGTTATTCCGAGGTAATGGCGGAAAGTTTAAGGCAAGGTCATTTTTCGGCTTCGTTGTAATGCGAAAGTCGTTGGAAAATATTATTAGTGTGGGAATATTGAGAAAGACGAGGGCAAAAATGGAAAATTTGAAAAATGACATTTTGGTAATTTTGTGGAAAGACGAGGGACAAAACGGTAATTTTACAAAAATTCTAGAGCAAGTCATCTTTTGGAAGAAAAACAAATAAGAGAAAATTCTAGAAAAAGAAAAAAAAGAAAGAGCAAGAAAAGGAAAATTCTAGAGAGGGGCATGTGCCCCTCACATGCTTGGTTGATATATATATATATATACATAAGATGTCATCTTTTCTAATTAAGAGAAAGAAAGAAAGCAAGAAAGGAAAGGAGAAAAAAAAAAAAGAAGAGGGGGTTCGGCTAGGAGGGGCTGGCCGAACCAAATTTACCCCCTATGATGGTCATGGGAAAAATTGTTTCTTCAATCTTTTATATCAATTGGGAGGTCCTCGTTAACATGAGCTAGTCGTTGGAACAAGAAAACCCTCCGTTGGTGCTATAACCGCTTCTAGCCGAGAAGAGAAGTTGAGAGAAAAAGGTAAGGTCCTATCCTTCTCAATATGTTTTATAGGTGTTTATACATGTTGTGGTATATAGAATGAATGGAGTTTATGAAAATATGGTGTTATGTGTGGAGTAGTAGAGATGGCCGTGCATGTGTGTGTATGTTGTGTTGCGTTTTATTGTTGTTGTTGTACTGTGTTGAAACTAATGAAATTCATGGAAGTGGGAAAAACATGGAAGTGGCCGTGAGTTATACATGGCATATATGGCCGGGTGTGTGTTGATGAATTATGAAGGAATGGTGAGGAAGTTTTATTTAGTAAGTTGATTGTCATCATAATGTATAGAAATAAATAGAAATTCATGAAAATCTATGTACCATGGTTGTGGCCGAAATTGGTGTTGCTTGGTAAGCTATGATGAATTAATTTCATTTGATGTTCTAGTTGATGTCGTTGGAGATTCTATAATGAAAATAATATTGTTGATGTATGGAGCGGTATATTGATTGAATTGTTTGAAAGTTGTATGAATTGAATGGAATCTAATGGAATTGTAAGAAAAAGATTGAGAATATTAGAATGTACTTTGGGTTGAAAATTGGCATTATTGATGATAGTTTGGCCGGGTTGAATTCCCGGATTGTTGTCGATATAAATTAGCCGAGTGAGAATCTCGGGATGTCGTAATTACGAGGAAATGCTGCCGAAATTTCGGTAGCTTATAAGTGGACTTGTATGAAAAGTTAAGGCAAGCACAAGTCGATGAATCTAATGATTATATGGGTCCTTTTGAATGTAGATAAGCAAGTTGAGATGAACAAGTGTAGCTAGCAAGGCGGCGCAGGTATGTAAGGCTTACCTTTTTCTTTTATGGCATGTCCTAGAACCGTTAAGTTGTGACATAATGTGTATTTGGGGGAAAATCCGCTCTTGGTCTCCGAGTCTGTTTATGATTCTGATTTATGTCATATGTGCTTATGTTAGTATCATTAAGTTGTGTATGTTTGAGTAATGAATAAGTATAAGAAGGTTCTGTGACTAAAAGAGTTCTGTAAGTATGAACAATCCTAACTTCTGTATGTTATCTCGATTTTGTGCGAAGTGGGCCCACAATTCCTAATACCCTCCTTATGTATGTCTGTCTGTATGGTAACTGGGTATGTTCATCACCTCTGTTCTCCGAAAGCTCTGTAAGTTCAATGTTCCTGATTTCTGTGAATGATCTCGAATTTGTGTCGGAATGCCCGTTCTGATATAATATGCTTCGACCACCCAATATGATACGCCTTAGCGTCCTGATGTGATAATTCCAACGTTTGGTAGAGACTGATCAGAAATTTGCTCCTGAGCCTCAGATATCGGTAAGAATATTCGTTTGTCGAGTCTGGATTTTATATGCATATGTTTCTGCACTACTCGCTCGTGCAAGGCTCAATGTATCTTTCACCGAGTCCCGGCCGGGCATGTTATGATCTCGTGTGTACGTTACGATACGATTCCGATTCACTGAGTCCCGGGCCGTGACATGTTATCGTGCACTTCTCTGCATTATTCACCGAGTCCCTCGTACTTGCGGGCCGGGACACGTTATCTGTATGTACTTACGATTTGATGGTACGGGGATGGTGGCCAGACGGCATATTATGATTATTCACCGAGCGCAGTAGAGGGCCGGGACACGTTATGTATACTTGGCACATGATTCTGATATGCATGATTCTACTTCACCGAGTCCCTTAACAAAGGGCCGGGACACGTTATTTGCATATATGACTTAGGAATCTGATATATGATCCTGTTTACCGAGTCCCTCCTCAGAGGGCCGGGACACGTTATATGCATCCGTGATCCATGACTTTGACATACATTTATGAGTCTATCCACCGAGTCCCCGCGAGGGCCGGGACATGTTACTCGACATATCTCTCGCACGTTTGACTCGAGTATGAATCGTACATAGCTCGTGCATCCGACTCGAACACGAATCTGTCCGATACACCTCCGTATGTCCGAACACGGGTCTGTTCGATATACCTCTGTACGTCTGCCCTGTTTACAATCCGTCTGATATACTCTGTACGTCTGCTCCGATTGCGGGTTTGTCCGGTACGTCCGGTATGCCTTCTGTACCTCTGATTCTGTCTACGATTTCGTCTGTTATACTTCCGTACTTATGTTTACGACTAAGGTCCTGTCTGTTACAGTCTGTATTGCTGAGTCTGATTACGGTGCTGTCAGTCCTATTTCTGTACTTTGGTTTTGATTATGCTTTGTTTATAGTTTTTCTGGCTTTACATACTCAGTACATTTTCCGTACTGACCCCCTGTTCTTCGGGGGCTGCGTTTCATGCCGCGCAGGTACCCACAGATGAGTTGAAGATATTCCAAAGATGGTTGGTGAGCTCCAATTCTTTCTGGAGCACTGCTGAGTCCGAGTATGTACGTTGTGTCTGCTGGATGACATTAGAGACTTTGCAGACAGTGTTGTGGGTATGATGTGTCAGTCTGTCAGCGGCTCCATCAGCCGATATGTCGATGTGTGTTATGTAATGAATTTTGTGAAATTACAGATTTTGGCAAGTTTGTAAGCAGCATTATGTATTTTATAATTTCTCAGTATTGAGGTTCGAAAAAAAAATTATGTGTGCAATAGGAGTCTGTGGGTTCGCTCGGCTCCGGGTATGGGGTCGGGTGCCCATCACGTCCCTCGGAAATTTCCCATGGCTCAATTTTGGAATTTTTTCTCTAGAATTTTCTTAAAATTAAAAGAAGACTAATGTCTTCTTAAACAAGCTTTGGTCCATAACTTTTATAATTTACAATTAGCCCCCATTAATTAAAAATAAGGGCATGTAGTGCACGGCCAACATGGCCCCTTCATGAACTTTTTTAAATATTTCCATGAACCCTTTTGCGAATTTTCTTTTTTCGCCCTCAACCTTTCTCAATATTCCATATCAACAATATTCCTAGATGACATTAGTAACCCACTTGCGCATTAAAATAGTTTTGGAAAACGATCTTACCTTCCACATTCCACGACTTCTCCGAAATGTACGAGCGCACGAAATACGGGCTATAACATTCCCCTTTGTACCCTTAGCTTTTCTCAATATTTTCATACTAATAATATCCATAATTGGTATTCTCCAATGACCCGTACATTGAAATAATTCGAAGAATAGTCTTGCCGCTATTTTTTTCGCAAGTTCCTTGAATTTTCCGAACGTACAACATACGGGCTATAACATCCTCCCCCCCTTTAGAACATTCGTCCTCGAATGTTCAACTGATCTTTTAGGGTCATGTAACATTTCGGGAGGAGTCGCTTTTATCGTCGTCCTTCTCCTCATGCCCGTTCTTTATCCTTCATCTTTCTTCCTTCCCTTCAAAGATTTTAAACTATCCAATGTAAGTACTTTTAGTACCATAGTCGTTGTCGTTCGCAACACCCTTTGAATCTTGCCATTCTCCCCATTATTCCTTATAACTAGGCTTGTAAGCATTTTCTTGCTCTTTCATTACTCTTTGAAACATGTCGTTGCGCGCTTAGGTACGGCGCAACTTCGTCTAATATAAAGGATTCGGGTCGTGGTCTAATATATAATATTTTCTCCCCCCCTTTTTAGGGAGGTTCTTATCTACCAACAGTTCTCGAGTACCCTCGTTTTTCCTTCCAACCCGCACTTAGCATATCGGAGACTCCTTACCATAAGTTTTCCTTTCCAAACACTATTGTGCTAAAACCCCCAACTTTAATCCATAGTGAAAATAATAACAGCTCATCTTACAACACCTGTACCATATCTTTCCTTATTACTTGAACTTCGATGTTCTTATCCGATTGCTGGCTTCCCACACCGTAGCACCGGTGGCTGGGAATTACTTACCTACCGATATAATTACATATAGAATATCATATGCATTCATACACATATATATGATTACTGTCGACTATCCCACAAAATAATTCCAACGCTGTTCAAGCCTATACAAATCCCGAAGCTATACTGCACTTTCTTTCTCTTCATTGGTCTACTCTGCCTCGTCCTTGTTATGACCCGTATTTTTCGCCTTTGGGAATCTCGGGGTTTTCGAGATAAGTTAAGGACAATGTAATGTATTGATCTTGTTTGGTTCATAAGTTGGTTATGGAAAATTTAGACGTGGAAATATTGGAAAAGTCTAAGGGCAAAATTGGAATTTTGGAAAGTGGTTTCATGAATTACCAAAACATGGGCTAAGGAAATTGGGCTTGGAAATTGACAAAAAAAAATAGGACAAGCCAAGCCCAACCCAATAGGGTGGCCGGCCATGGCTTGGAAAAATATTAAATCCAAGCCATGTGACATGGTCATGTGACAAGATAAATAAAAAGGGGGCAAGACTCATGAAATTCTCTAGAATTTTCATGACAAGAGAAAGAAGGAGAAAACAAGAAAATTCTAAGAACAAGAGGAGGGGCATTCGGCCATGCCCCCTCCATTTTACCCCATTAAAATCTTGCCTCTAAAATTATTCTCTTGTAGTATTTATACCAATTCAAGGTCCCTCTACAACGTGGTGCAATTATTTCGGAAGATAACCCATTGATTTCGTCGTTTGGATGATTTGGTGGAGTGAAGAAACTTGAAGAGGAAGGTAAGAATTCATCCCTTCTAATTATGTTTTGAAGGTTTGTTTGTGTTGTAGTGTATGTAAATGAGTAGAATATATAGAAATATGGAAGTTTGCAAAGTGGGTATAAATTTATGCATGTGGCCGTGCATGGGTGTGTGTGGTATAGTTGAGATGAGTTGGATTTTATGTTGTATTCTAGTTGTGGTTATTATGGAAATTGTATTGGAAATGAAAGTTGAATGAAAATGGGATGAAGTTGTAAATTTGCATGTTGGCCGTGGGATATGGAGGGATGAAGTAATGATGAATTTATTTTGTTTAAAATGTTAGTTGTGTTGCTATGATCTCTATAATGCGAATGGAAGTTTAACGATTTAAGTTTGGCATTAGAATTGCATATATGTGTTATAGGAAAGTATATGTGTGCTAACATAGTTCATATGCAATTATGAGAATGCATTGCTTAAGTGCTAGTTGTGATGGTCGTTAATGAATTTGAGAGATGATAATGTGTTACGAATATGTTTGTCGAAGAATGGAAGTTTCGGATGAGTTATGGTTTCGGTGGAAAGTTTGTATATTTCGCGAATAATATGTAAAATTATGTGTAATGCCTCCAAACGAGGTTGGAATGGTCTTGATGAGTAAATGAGTATGAAAACATCGATATTGGATTGAAAATGTAAAATTAGTTTGGAAGTTGTCGCCTTATGTAGAAAGATGACTATTTATGTTAGAATGCGATTCTAGTCAATTATTGATGTTGCTGTGGTTGTTGTTGTTAACAATTGAGCCGAGTTAAATGCTCGGGGTGTCATATTTATAGGGGAAATGCTGTCGAAATTTCGGTAGGCAAATACTAAACCCAAGTTGGAAGTTTGAACCTCATGAATAGTAATTGGTAAATGTGACCATTTGTAGGATTTTGACGAAACGGGATTGGAGTCTCGACGAGCTTAACAAGCAAGAAAGGTATGTAAAGCTCTCCCATTTCTTCTCTTGGCATGTCTTAGATATACTAGGCTCGAATTTGAACTTCGGGGACAACTCTACTCTTTCGAATCCACGTCTAGAAACGCCTTTTTCATTCAATAGAATTGAATGGTTTATTGTGTGAATAGTCAAGAAATTGTTTTAACCTCTAAAACTTGTGCAAATGAAATCCGATTACCTTGAAATACTCATAAATGACGTTATGAAGTTTGACATGCGTAATTTACATACGCCACCTCTTTTGACCGAGGTGGGTCCACTTTGTCCGGATTTTTCCTATTATTCCGTTTGAACTACTTTGGAAACAAATAAAAACTAAGGAAAGTTTTAGCTACCTTTCTAATTTCTACAGAATGACTGTTATATATATTTATTTGAGTCTGATGACCTACTTTGGAATTTGCAAATTCTCCAGAAAGATTATTCTGATATGAAATATTTCGACATCCGAAAGACTTATGCTCTGATTATTGTTAAAGGTCCGCTATGAGATTTGTTATCTGTGTTACGCCTTCGAGTCTCTGTAAAATGTTGTATATTTTGTATTGCATATGGTTTTCTCACTACTCTGCTCGTGCGAGCTGTAGCCACTCTTTCACTGCGTCCCGGGCCAGGGCATGTATTCGTGCACGTTTCTCTGCATTATTCACCGCGTCCCTCACTAGAGGGCCGGGGCATGTTATATATATATATATATACCTATGATGATGATGATGTGATGACGGGGAGGTGGCCAGGATGGCATGTGATGATTTCCTTCACCGCGTCCCTCACTAGAGGGCCGGGGCATGTTGCATGTGCATACATATGATGATTTTACTTACCGCGTCCCTCATTAGAGGGCCGGGGCATGTTGTGTACGCATATGTTATGATGATCTCTTTATTTGTGTTACTCAGCCCATTAGTGCTTTCGAAACGCATGATTTACGTTCGAGGTAAGCTTATGAGGTCCAGTTACTGAACTACCATTCTGTCCTCTTTATTTCCGTATGATTCAGTTACTGTATTTGCTGCTTTACATACTCAGTACATCTTCCGTACTGACCCCCTTTCTTCGGGGGCTGCGTTTCATGCCGCGCAGGTACACCCGCACGAGTTGAAGATATTAGCAGGAGATGTTCCAAATGGATTGGCGAGCTCCATTTTCTCCGGAGGCCGCCGGTCCGAGTTTTGTGATATGGATTCATGTTCCGTGTTAGAGACTTTGCGACGAGTCGTGGGTATTAGATGTCAGTTATGGAAACGGCTATGTAAGCCGAAGTATGATAATGTGTTGTATTGTAAGTTTCATATGTTGCAAGATTTTATTTGACTTGAGAAAAAAAAAACATATTATTCTTCGATAAATTTTTGTTATGTATATTTGTGTCATGATTTGAGAGCTTGCGTGAGTATGACTATTATGTGAGTCCGCGGGTTCGCTCTGTTATATCTCGCATTTCGCACGTCGGAATATTTTTAAGTTGGTTGCGAAGAGTTATGGACAAGGTTATCTTTCGACTTTGTTTTACGACAAACGGTTTATGATCTTGTTGGAAGGAGGCATTAAGGAAAAATTTGGGACTAAAAGTGCACTATGGAAAGATTTAAAAATTTCATGAAATGTGGAGCCAAAAGTGGAGTTTTGAAAATTTAATTTTCATGACAAAAAATGGCCAAGGTGGCCGGCCATGTGATTGTGGACCATGGCCACATGGATTTATTTCATAGGGAACAAGAGATGACTTAGCCTTCATATTTCATCATTTTTCACCTTTAGGAAAAATTCTAGAGAATTTGAGAAAAAGGAAAGAAAAAGAAGTAAGAAACATGGAGCATGTGCATGGCATGTGCCACCACTTATATATATATATATATATATATATGAAGGTGATGAGAAATAAGACACAAGTCTTCATTCAATTTCTAGAGAAATCAAGAAAAAGAAGAAGAAAAAAAAAGGGAGTTCGGCTGCCATAGAAGCTGGCCGAACTGCCCTCTTGTTTGGTCATGGAAACAATATCTTCTTCATGTTTTCTTACTAATTGAAAGGCTCTCGTCGACGTGGAGTGGTTGTTAGAACAAGAAAATCATCCGTTGAGGACATATGGAAGGCTGGCCGAATGGAGAAGCAACATGAAGAAGGTGAGATTCAATCTTATTTCTCATATGTTATGAATGATTTGTGAATGTTGTGAAGTGTGGAAGTGAATGAAAATCATGAAAGAAGGGATGTTGGAGTGTAGCCGTGGGTGAGCATGTGTGGCCGTGTGGTGTGTAGTATGTTGGGGTAAGGAATTACTTGTATTTAACATGTTTTTGTGTTGTTGTAATGCATAGAAAATGAATGAAATTCATGGAATGTTGTGTGTTGTGGAGTGGGCCGAATAGGGGCTGCTTGGTGTGCATTAAATGAATTAATGTTATTTTGTATGTTGGTTGTTGTTGTTATGAATTATGTAATGAAGAAATAAATGAAATGCATGGGAATATGATGTTGAAGGTGTAGCCGTAGGGGCTGTTTTGGAGGGGAGTAGGATGAACAAATCTTATGTTGTATTTTGGTAGTTGTTTGTTGCGGATTATGTAATGGAAATGAAGGTTTGATGACCCCAAATGGAAGTCGTAAGTGTATGGGCTGATTTGGGAATGTAAGGTGATTCTAATATAGTTCTTGAATTTATAAAAATGATGTTGTTAACATAGGAGGTTGTCGACGTAGTTTATGAATTTGAAAGAAAGAAATATGTCGTTATTGTTTTCATTAAGTTGGAAGGTCTCGGGTAAGATTGGATGTTGGTTTGGATATTTTGAATTGCCTATCGATATTGTTATTGAGATTATTGGTTTGGTTGTTGTTGATATTGGCCGAGTTAAATTCTGGGGTTGATGGATTTATAGGGGAGGTGCTTTGTATTTATAAGGGAAATTCCCGTAGATAAAGCGACGGCCGGAATTGAGTTCTTTTATACTTATGGCTAATGTTGGATGTCCGATGACATTTTGTAGATCGCGAGAAGCTAAGACGCAAGTTGGACTAGTTCCAAGGGCGGCCAAGGTATGTAAAGCTCACCTTTCTTTCTTTGGCATGTCTTAGTACTGTTAGGCTATGACCCGAGCCTTGGGGTGATTCCACTCTTAGGACCCGAGCTTAGGTATGTACTTTGTTCGTTCCGTAAGATCTACTCTTAAATGGGACCAAAATAAGATTTTTATGTTTTCAAAAGAATGAATTTCAAAAGTTTTATAAAGAATTTGACTACAAAAGGGTCCCGAACTTCAAACGTCCGTAACTTTTGCATACGAGCTCGGATCGCCCCGAAACATAATATGTAAGCTTATAAGGCATATCTTTCCCCTAATCCTCGTAGTCGGGCTCGGACGGGAGCGGCACCCGTTCGTGGGGCCCGCGGCTTTTATGCTCGTCCTTAATGGTCTTTGAAGAATCTTAGTGTTATTTTCTCTTCGACTTCCGCATATGGATTTCTTATTGGTTTAATGATTTATAAATATGATTTTATGCATATGGTTACTCACGACTCTGCTCGTGCTCATGGTCATTACCTCGTTCATCGAGACCCGGGCCGGTTATGCTTCGTGCGCATTATGATAAATTCCGGTGTGATGCTGTGTTACGGTTCTCCGAGCTCCTCTCCAGAGGGCCGGGTTCCGTTTGGTGTGATGCTGTGTTATGGTGTGATGGCTGGCTATGATGTGTTACGGGGATATGTCGGGTTACGGAGATCTGAAATCTTCTGGTGTGATGCTGTGGCGTGGCGCCAACGACAAGCGGGCGACCACCGTTCTAAGAGCCTGTGCATGATTTGCATTTTAATTACATATTTTGATACTTTGCATATTATGTCTATCCTCTGTATTTTGTTCCTATGGTTCTGTATTTCTGCTTTACATACTCAGTACATATTCCGTACTGACCCCCTTTCTTCGGGGGCTGCGTTTCATGCCGCGCAGGTACTCTCAGGTGAGCTAAAGATACTAGCAGGGATTGTTCCAGCGGGGTTGGCGAGCTCCACTTGTTCCGGAGTGTTGCCGAGTCAGAGTTTGTGCATGTTATGATATCCGAGTCATGTTAGAGACTTTGCAGACAGAGTCATGTGCATCAGATGTCGATTGTAGGCGGCTCTATAAGCCGTCTTTGTGATATGTAATATTACATTTTGTACGTTCGCAAGTTTGTGTTTGATTTGGAATTATGTATTTATGATTTGGTCAAGGGCCCAATGTAAGTACGAGTATTACGATAGTCTGAGGGTTCGCTCGGCCCTGGATAAGGGTCGGGTGCCCATCACACCCTATCAGAAATTGGGGTGTGACAAAGTGGTATCAGAGCGGTGTCCGTCTGGGGGTTGTACGCAAAGTCGTGTCCGGTAGAGTCCTGTTTATGGTGTGACGCGCGCCACATTTATAAACAGGAGGCTACGGGGCATCTAGGATGGTCACTCTTCTTTGGCATCTTAGATCGTGCTGTAGAGCCGAGTTATAGGAAATTCCCGACCTTGGCCTTTGATTTCGACAGAGGACTGGCGTTGACAGGCGGAAGCGACTAGTGGTATGGAGGGTTACAAAGCACGCAGGTAAGTAAAGATACGAAAGATATATGTTAAGTAAGGTATCGGCGTACGATTGAAAGGCAAAGTTGGAAACTGAAAAGGAAGGTAAGCAAGGAAATGTGATATGTGTGGTCGTGTGGAGTATATGAGGTAAATCTAATATCTTCGGACCCTTGTGAATATTGAGAGCCCTGTGTGGCTATGATGCGATACAATATGATGTGGTATGTATATATGATGATGGCCCGTGAGGCATCGTTGGTATTTCTGCGTGCGGTGTTTTTGGAATAGTAAGAAATACAGAGGAAACTCTGCCGAAATTTTTCTAGAAATAATACGAGGATGAGATACAAGTTGGAAAATATTTTGAAAAGTCGGGTTAATAGTAGCAATGAAAGTTGACTGAGCTGTAGAGTGCGGCTGCCCTTTAGGAATAAGATAACTGCGGAATGAGTGGCGAAATAGTAAATAAGACGCCGGTGGGAATATGGTAGTAAGGAAATTTGGAAGGGCTTGTGCTACTAGGCGATGACTTTGGAAGGACTGGTAGGTTTGGATAAAATGATATAATTAAGACGAGGGTACGAAGGAAAAAGAATTGTGACGAATGGGGACGTGTTAATAAGACAGCTGCCCGGATGTATCGTGAGGGCGTTCTGGGAATATGATAAAATTCCGACGTACTCAATATTATGTGTAGAAGGTCATGCGGTGAGAAAGACGCAGTCAGGAAAGCGTTAAAGCGTCGTATTCCATCAAAGTTCCAAAGTTAAGCGTGCTGGCGTGAGAGCAATTCCAGGATGGGTGACCCCCCTGGGAAGTTTTCTGAAAATCCTACGAATCCAAAGGTAAGGAGCGAATAAGAAATCGAGGTAATCTAAGAGAGATTAGAGTATGTGGAGCGGCCAGAAACCTTAAAAGGACACGCAGGACGGTGTGAATCAGACCGGCGAAGAAAAGGAGTTAGCGGAAGGAAAGGAATAAAAAGGAAACGAGACAACAGCGTAGTAGTGGGCTATGGTGTATGACTGAGGATACGAGTACCATAAGCGGAGGATTGTGAAAGACTAAGTTATAAAAAGGCAAGAAACAAGGCAGAACGAATGCTAGAAAATGACTGAGGCGACACGTATAGAACACGTCTTGGAAATGAGAAAAGGACTGTGTAAGAGTAGTATGTTCTGAATGACCTGGAGGTAGTATAAGATTCCTCGTGTGCAGAAAAAGAGACAGGCATGAATGGATAATGGTACAAGCACACCCTTAAAGGGGGGAAGCGGGTAGGAGAAATGCAAGAGTGGGATAAGCACAGTTGATACGATAATGTATTTGGTATGGACGTCTGGACTACCAACGAGGCCCCCCCCCCTCACCGAAGTAAGCTAGTGGGATCGGAAAACCAACAATAATGTACAAAGGTTAGGATGGCGTTTGAGGCAATGTGGGAAATCTTACAAAAGACCTCGAATGACGGGGCACCAGAAAACGGACGGGTATGAAGAAAAAGGGCATGACAAGAGAATGGTACGGGATAACAAAAGATGGTATGAAGGATGGAAATAGCTATAAAAAGGGAGCTCCCCCAAGGTGCTTATGAGACCCTGTACGACTAAGTTGAACATTCGGGGACGAATGTTCTAAAGGGGGGAAGAATGTTATATCTCGCATTTCGCACGTCGGAATATTTTTAAGTTGGTTGCGAAGAGTTATGGACAAGGTTATCTTTCGACTTTGTTTTACGACAAATGGTTTATGATCTTGTTGGAAGGAGGCATTAAGGAAAAATTTGGGACTAAAAGTGCACTATGGAAAGATTTAAAAATTTCATGAAATGTGGAGCCAAAAGTGGAGTTTTGAAAATTTAATTTTCATGACAAAAAATGGCCAAGGTGGCCGGCCATGTGATTGTGGACCATGGCCACATGGATTTATTTCATAGGGAACAAGAGATGACTTAGCCTTCATATTTCATCATTTTTCACCTTTAGGAAAAATTCTAGAGAATTTGAGAAAAAGGAAAGAAAAAGAAGTAAGAAACATGGAGCATGTGCATGGCATGTGCCACCACTTATATATATATATATATGAAGGTGATGAGAAATAAGACACAAGTCTTCATTCAATTTCTAGAGAAATCAAGAAAAAGAAGAGAAAAAAAAAAAGGGAGTTCGGCTGCCATAGAAGCTGGCCGAACTGCCCTCTTGTTTGGTCATGGAAACAATATCTTCTTCATGTTTTCTTACTAATTGAAAGGCTCTCGTCGACGTGGAGTGGTTGTTAGAACAAGAAAATCATCCGTTGAGGACATATGGAAGGCTGGCCGAATGGAGAAGCAACATGAAGAAGGTGAGATTCAATCTTATTTCTCATATGTTATGAATGATTTGTGAATGTTGTGAAGTGTGGAAGTGAATGAAAATCATGAAAGAAGGGATGTTGGAGTGTAGCCGTGGGTGAGCATGTGTGGCCGTGTGGTGTGTAGTGTGTTGGGGTAAGGAATTACTTGTATTTAACATGTTTTTGTGTTGTTGTAATGCATAGAAAATGAATGAAATTCATGGAATGTTGTGTGTTGTGGAGTGGGCCGAATAGGGGCTGCTTGGTGTGCATTAAATGAATTAATGTTATTTTGTATGTTGGTTGTTGTTGTTATGAATTATGTAATGAAGAAATAAATGAAATGCATGGGAATATGATGTTGAAGGTGTAGCCGTAGGGGGCTGTTTTGGAGGGGAGTAGGATGAACAAATCTTATGTTGTATTTTGGTAGTTGTTTGTTGCGGATTATGTAACGGAAATGAAGGTTTGATGACCCCAAATGGAAGTCGTAAGTGTATGGGCTGATTTGGGAATGTAAGGTGATTCTAATATAGTTCTTGAATTTATAAAAATGATGTTGTTAACATAGGAGGTTGTCGACGTAGTTTATGAATTTGAAAGAAAGAAATATGTCGTTATTGTTTTCATTAAGTTGGAAGGTCTCGGGTAAGATTGGATGTTGGTTTGGGTATTTTGAATTGCCTATCGATATTGTTATTGAGATTATTGGTTTGGTTGTTGTTGATATTGGCCGAGTTAAATTCTCGGGGTTGATGGATTTATAGGGGAGGTGCTGCCGAAATTCCCGTAGATAAAGCGACGGCCTGGAATTGAGTTCTTTTATACTTATGGCTAATGTTGGATGTCCGATGACATTTTGTAGATCGCGAGAAGCTAAGACGCAAGTTGGACTAGTGCCAAGGGCGGCCAAGGTATGTAAAGCTCACCTTTCTTTCTTTGGCATGTCTTAGTACTATTAGGCTATGACCCGAGCCTTCGGGTAATTCCACTCTTAGAATCCGAGCTTAGGTATGTACTTTGTTTGTTCCGTAAGATCTACTCTTAAATGGGACCAAAATAAGATTTTTATGTTTTCAAAAGAATGAATTTCAAAAGTTTTATAAAGAATTTGACTACAAAAGGGTCCCGAACTTCAAACGTCCGTAACTTTTGCATACGAGCTCGGATCGCCCCGAAACATAATATGTAAGCTTATAAGGCATATCTTTCCCCTAATCCTCGTAGTCGGGCTCGGACGGGAGCCGGCACCCGTTCGTGGGGCCCGCGGCTTTTATGCTCGTCCTTAATGGTCTTTGAAGAATCTTAGTGTTATTTTCTCTTCGACTTCCGCATATGGATTTCTTATTGGTTTAATGATTTATAAATATGATTTTATGCATATGGTTACTCACGACTCCGCTCGTGCTCATGGTCATTACCTCGTTCATCGAGACCCGGGCCGGTTATGCTTCGTGCGCATTATGATAAATTCCGGTGTGATGCTGTGTTACGGTTCTCCGAGCTCCTCTCCGGAGGCCGGTTCCGTTTGGTGTGATCTTGTGTTATGGTGTGATGGCTGGCTATGATGTGTTACGGGGATATGTCGGGTTACGGAGATCCGAAATCTTCGGTGTGATGCGTGGCGTGGCGCCAACGACGCGGGAGACCACCGTTCTAAGAGCCTCGTGCATGATTTGCATTTTAATTACATATTTTGATACTTTGCATATTATGTCTATCCTCTCGTATTTTGTTCCTATGGTTCCGTATTTCTCGCTTTACATACTCGGTACATATTCCGTGCACGACCCCCCTTTTCTTCGGGGGCTGCGTTTCATGCCGCGCAGGTACTCTCAGGTGAGCTAAAGATACTAGCAGGGATTGTTCCAGCGGGGTTGGCGAGCTCCACTTGTTCCAGAGTGTTGCCGAGTCAGAGTTTGTGCATGTTACGATATCCGAGTCATGTTAGAGACTTTGCAGACAGAGTCATGTGCATCAGATGTCAGTTGTAGGCGGCTCTATAAGCCGTCGTTTGTGATATGTAATATTACAGATTTTGTACGTTCGCAAGTTTGTGTTTGATTTGGAATTATGTATTTATGATTTGGTCAAGGGCCCAATGTAAGTACGAGTATTACGATAGTCTGAGGGTTCGCTCGGCCCTGGATAAGGGTCGGGTGCCCATCACACCCTATCAGAAATTGGGGTGTGACACGCTCGGCCCTAAATAAGGGTCGGGTGCCCATCACGCCCTAACGGAAATTAGGGTGTGACAGTCCTACACATCTTCTTAAGGTTTCTAGCCATCCCACATACTTTAGTTTCCTTTAGGCTACCCTACCTTCTCATTTGTCTCTTATGTCCGGATATGTAGAATTCTTGCATACTTCCCAGGGGGGTCACCCATCCTCCCACTTTAGCACGCTTAACCTCGAGGCCTTAGTGGAGTTCGGTGCTTTAATGCTGATATAATCGTGTCCACTTTCTCATAGGACCTTTATTACATGATTTGGGGCTAGTCAAAGCCTTACAGATTCCGAGACATGTTCGCAACACGTCCTTTCTCGTACAATTACTATTTTACCCTTTTCGGTCTTCCATATCACCTTTACCAATTCTTATCATTCAAAATCTGTACACCACAAATGCCAACAATACCTTACAGGGCATATGGATACATATCACCTTCTAGCCATCCAACTTTCGTTCCGGATAACGAACAAATATTTTCGTACTTGCCCTTGTACCCTTTCCATATCGTTACTTGCTTCCTTCCGTCGTATGTAAGGCTTACATATGGAATTTCATTCTCCTATGACTTGGCTCTATCGCACGATCTATGACAGAAAGAAGGTCAACAATCCCTAAATGCCCCGTAGCCTCCTGTTTATAAATGTGGCGCGCTTCACACCATAAACAGGACTCTACCGGACACGACTTTGCAGACAACCCCTAGGACAGACCTGCTCTGATACCACTTTGTCACACCCTAACCTCATTAGGGTGTGATGGGCACCCGACCCTTACTTAGGGCCGAGCGAACCCTCGGACTCTTGCTGCACATAAAATCGCGTCGAACTTTTTAAATCGAATAAGATAAAATACATAGCAATTTTTTTCAGAAATATTCTTTCTCGTAGCTTCCAAGCCGAACAAATCCATAATCATACATAATTCAGTACATTACACAGACCGACACATCGGCTGACGGAGCCGCTTACAGACTAACAACCAATACCCACGACGCTGTCTGCAAAGTCTCTAGCACAATTCCAGAAATCATAACAGACAAACTCTGACTTGGCAGCCCTCCGGGAGAATGGAGCTTGCCATCTCTGCTGGTACATCTTCTATAATAACTTCAGCTCACCTGGGAGTACCTGCGCGGCATGAAACGCAGCCCCCGAAGACAGGGGGTCAGTACGGAAAATGTACCGAGTATGTAAAGCCAGAATACTGTAAACAGAATCATAAACAAATCCAGATGTACAGAAGTATAGCTAACAAACCATAATCAGAATCCAATGAACCGAGGTATATCCAACAGATTCTTAATCAGCGTCAGACGTCCAGAGGTATACCAGGCAGATCCACAATCAGAGTGAGACGTACAGAGGCATATCGGACAGATCCGTAATCAGAGTCAGACGTACAGAGATATATCGGTTCGTACTCGCAGTCGCACGTACGAGATATATCGTACGATTCGTACTCGAGTCGGATGTACGAAGTATACCGTACGTATTCGTAATCGTAGTCGGACGTACGAAGCATATATATCGAGTCGACGTACGAGAGATATATCGACGTATTCGTACTCGCAGTCGGTATAGAAGTATACCGCATGCATTCGTAATCGCAGTCGGACGTACGTAAAAATGCGTACCTTATACAGAGTGTCAAAATGCTTACTTTCAGATCACAGATTATGCATAACAGACCATATATCATCATATACATATGTCGATAACGTATCCCGCCCTCCAGGAGGGACGCGGTAACAGAACCCGGCCCTCTAGTACGGGACGCGGTGAACAGACAGATCATATGCCATCCTGGCCACCGTCCCCATATCATCAGATCATCATATCATGTGCATAAACAGAACCCGGCCCGCCTATGAGGGACGCGGTGAACGATGCAGTGGAACACGCACGATAACAGAACCTGGCCCGGGACGCAGTGAACAGATACATATACAGAGGCATGCGCACGATAACAGATCCTGGCCCGGGACGCAGTGAACAGATACATTGAGCCTTGCACGAGCAGAGTAGTGAGAAACCATATGCATACAGACTGTTGTTCAGACTCAACAAAACAGGTTCAGACGATGGATCAAATCGAAGAAGTCAGACGTTATTCATAATATGTATATGTCATTTGGGATGGCGCGATAGATCATATTGTAGTAAAATTTCCAGAATCGTTCCAGATGTCAGAACATATTTTGAGACTCATTAAGATAATCATAACGCTTGTCATTTAGTAAACGGAACAATAACCAAGAGCTTCTTACGAGTATCGTACAGAAATACATCTAATAAAGCCATACAGAAGGTATCGGAATTTTGTGGGCCCACCTCGGGCCAACTCGAAGTGACGTACGTAAAATTATGGATCATAGGCCCTATGGAGTCGTTCATAAAAGTTTTAGGACATTCCGACTCCATTCGTGAAAGTTGCATACATATAGGTTACTTTGCCGACAAAATATAAAGAAGCTAATTCAATTCCATTGAATGAAAAGGAGCCAAATTCAACCTCGGATTTCTAGGAACAGAGTCGTATCTGAAGATCGTATCCAAACCTATTACGTCTAGGACATGCCAAAGAAGGAAGGGAAAGACTTTACATACCTTAGTTGAGCCTTACGCTCGTCCAGATTCAATTCCCGTTTCGCCCAGAATCTACAAATGGTCATGTTTACCAGTTGTCAATAGTAAGCCTTTTAGAATTCAAAACCTTAATTCACTATTTGCCTACAGAAATTTGGGCAGCATTTCCCCTATAAATTCGCCGCCCCGAGAATATGACTCGGCCAAAATAATTCAACAACAATACCAACAATCCTTATAAAACACAATATAGCATAACTAATCTCTTTTCCAACATAGTGCATAAGCTTTCATTCTAACTTTACATTTTCAATTCAATACCAACATTCTCATATTCATTTACCGATCAACATCACTCCAATACAATCCGGAAACATTTCATATCATTTTACGAAATATTCACAAGATATACAAAATATACAAGTTTCCACCAAAACCATAATTCACTCCAACCCTCCAATTTTCAACATAAATATTCACGACACATTTTCTTCTTTCAATTTCACAAACTAAAACAACAATTTACACCTTACTACTCCACTCTCATAATTTCATAAAACTATAATAAATTCACATAATTTTCCTACAACAACTTACAACTAATTTTCATACCAATTCTAGACTATTATGCTTCCATCTCCATCATAAGGCCACAACAACATAATCAACACACTAAATAAAATTTATTCCCCTTCCTTTACAAATCATACCACACGGCCACACCTTCACACCCACAACATATAAAGTTCATAATTTCCATTCACTTACTCATACTACAACATGCATACAAGTCATTCAAAGCATAAAAGGAATAGAATTCTCAACCTTGCCAAAATCTTCCACTTGCCACAAAAATGATTTTCTTGCCAAAATAATTATACTACATTGAAGAGCACCTTGAGCTTAGTAAGAATATAAGAAAACTACAATTTTTGGATCAAGGATTTAGGCTCCAAGAATTCCTTCTTCTTTTCTCTTTTTTTTTTTTCCTTTTGGCCGTGAGGCCTTCTTGTTCTTGCTCCTCTCTTCCTTTTTTTTTTTGCTCTCCAATTCTTAAATAAGATGATGAACTAGTCATCTTTCCTTATATATATATAAGTCCCTTCCAATAATAAAATGTCCACATACCCCCTTCCTTTTTTTCTCTAGAGTTTTCTTCCAATTTCACAAAGAAGACAAATTTTTTTTCTTTTTCTAGAACTTTGTCAAAATACAAATATGGCCACTTGTCTTATTATTTCCACTTTGGTCCATACCCATATTAAAATGTGGACATATACCTTTGTGTCACACGGCCAACATGGCCTTTTCTTGAACTTTCTTGAACTTCGTAAAATTACCATTTTGTCCCTAGCCTTCCACATTATTTCCATGAACCCTTTTGTGAATTCCCCTTTGTACCCTTAGCTTTTCTCAATATTTCCATACTAATAATATCCATAATTGGTATTCTCCAACGACCCGTACATTGAAATAATTTGAAGAATAGTCTTGCCGCTAATTTTTTCGCAAGTTCCTTGAATTTTCCGAACGTACAACATACGGGCTATAACAGAAGCGCTCCAAGTCAGCTGAACAGGAATCCTAAGCTGGTGGATCATCCAAATAAATATTTGTACCTGCGCGGCATGAAACGCACCCACGAAGAAAGGGGGTCGACGGGAATATGTACTGAGTATGCAAAGCATGAAATATAGTAAACAGGATCATAGTCAAACCAGAAGTACAGAAAGTAAATGCAATATTCAAAATATCAAAATGCTTACTCATAAAAATACAAATCATGCATAGGGCTCTTAGAACGGTGGTCGCCCGCCTGTCGTTGGCGCCACACCACATCATACTCCAGAAGATTTCATATCTCCGACACCCGACATATCATATCACATCATAACGCCGTAACACCCCATAACGCCAAATATACACGGTACCCGGCCAAAGGGGACGCGGCGTACGGACACATCATACTCCCGAATATATCATAGTGCGCACGAAACATAACCGGCCCGGACTCGGTGAAGATATAGCAACCATATGCACGAGCGAGTCGTGGGAGACTATATGCAGTTTAAAACATTTTTCCAAAAACTCATAAAATAATCAAAGTGAATTATCATTTAAAACCAAGGCGATAGTCAAATCAAGTTTCTTCCGAATGTTGTTCGGGAACATATCAAATAGAACTTTAGGACTCATAGACACGTATTAAACCATGTGAGATAACTTATGAAAATTAGGGGCATAATCGTCATTTCAAACTCGATAGAGAAGTAAGTAATCGGCGTTCGAAGGTTAAGACGTTAATCACACTAAATCCTTTGAAAAGTCGCTAGTATTATACAAGGAGAGTCTCGGGGCCCACGGACGAGTATCGAACCGATCCGGGTCCATTTATGAAAGTTAGAGACCTTATCCATTGTAGAATCTCCCGCGAACGTTTCGAAGCGATCCGAGCTCGTCTATGAAAGTTACGATTGTTTGTAGTTACGAAACCTTTTTGGAATAAAAACCTTTATAAAATCCTTGAAACCAAGTCATGTAAAAACACAAGGATCATGGTTCGACTGCATTAAGAGTGCCAACATATAGGAATGAATAAAAATCGCACACAAGCTCGGACCCTAAGAATGGAGTCACCCCGAGACTCGTATCACAATCTACTTACGACTAAGACATGCCACAAGAAGGAAAGGGTAAGCTTCACATACCTTTTCCGCTTCCTAGATTAATCCAAACTTACATCTTGGCTTCTCCAAAAGCTACAATAACATCATTAGACGCCAAACATTAGTCATACGCACTTAGGAATTCAATTCTAGGCTAGCACTTTATTTACAAAAAAATTGGGCAAAGATCCTATAAATTCAACAACCCCGAGAATTCAACTCGCCAAATCTTCAACAACAATACCAACAATCATACTAGGAACATCAACAATCAATTCAAAAGGCATTCTACCATCAATAACTCTTTTCTACATATTTCGACGACATTCCATTTTTATTCAACTCAAGCACTTATATAATCAAGCCAACATCAATGCTTATATACATTCAAGCGCTAATCCGAAACAATTCAAACAAAATTCAAAAACATTTCAACCAAACCACAAAGTATCCAAACGGCCCAACCATTGTACTACATAACCCGAAGCCTTCCAAATTCAATCAAAACTACGACAACACATTTCTTTCTTCCAAATTCATAAACTACATCAATAATCCGCATGTTAACAACATCATTTTCATCAATTCAAGAAACTATATTAAATTCACATTAGCTTCTAAAACAGCCCATATACGTTTTCCACTTCAACTTACATCATTAAGCTTTCATTATCATCATATAATCCACAACAACAACAACCAAAACACTAAATAAAATTAGTTCATCATATTCTACAAAACAGCCCACTACACGGCTCAACTTCAACACGCAACATATCATGATTTCCATCCATTTTTACACATTACAACACATTCAAAACATCCATAACACAGCTAATTCCAACCATTTAACCCACATAAAACAGCCCCTTAATCCATAAATCTCAACAAAATAACAAACTAGTTTATAACGCTATTTTCTCCGTTCTAATCCGTTAAAACTCTAATTAAACTTGTTAAAAATGAAAAAGGGACCATAGTCTTACCTTAAGTATGCAGCCAGCACGTCACCCTCTTCTTCTTGGCTGATTTTTAGCCCAAATTGAAGGCAACGTAACGTACAACACTTTTCTCTTCATGAGCTTCGCGATTCGGGGCTTGGATTGTGGTAAAAATTTGGTTTCTCTCTCTACCTCTCCTCTCTCTCTCTCCATCTCTGAAAATCTGGATGTTTTGGTCTGAAAAATGAAGGAGAAAGCTGCAAATTTTACTTAAATGGCATGGGTATTGGGCCTGACCCGACTTGGAATCGGGTTGGGCCGAATCCACTGTTCAGCTCGACCTTTCTGCCTTAAAACGTCCATATCTCCTTATCCCGATGTCGCCTGTGAACCCACGACCTATGGTTGGAAAGCCATTTCAATTATCTACAACTTTTATTCTGGGAGTTTTCCCAAATTCGAAACTCATAATACCGCTTTGGCCCCTCGAAGTCAGATCACCCGAAGACATTTTCTTAAATCGTCCCTTTGGAGGGCTTACACTCATTTTTAGCTTATGGGTCCTTCTTAGGACTTGCTCAACTTCACATGTACTACTCATATATCTCTTCATATGTCCTTTATAAAATTCCAACATGTGGGTCCCACCTTAACACCCGGCCACTTTGGCCTTTTCATGAAATTTTTATTTCAACTTCTAGCCCCTAATTTCCCTTAATATTCCATACCAATAAAATTCATAAAAAACTTATACATTACACCAAATCGAAAAATAGCCTTGTCCTTAACTTGTCGCAACTAACTTAAAATATTCCAACGTACAAAATACGGGATATAACAGATATCCCGTACATGGCTATATTGAATCCCAGCAATCGATGTGGTGACATATTGGAAGGCATTAATTGGATAGGGTAATGAAGTTCAAGTGAAAAAAAAGAGGCAAGAACATTATAGGTCAAGCTGATGCTATTTTCGCTATAGGATAAGCTTGGGAAGTACTAACACAATGACATTTGAGAAACAAAGCGAGTAGATGAACGGAAAAAGGATCAGAGAGTCGGAATAAAAGTACGGCCTAATTAAGATTGGAAAATGTGGACATAGAACAAAGTATAGTTGGGTAACAGTATAAGTACACCCCTTAAAAGGGGGGGAAGTGGATGCGAGAGATGCAAATGTAAAATGGGGACAACCAATACTACAACACATTTGATACGAATGTTCGGGCTACAGTTAGATTCCTTGCCGAGAAAAGTTAGTAAGACCCAAAAGCCTCCAAGAGAAACGACGGGCGAATCACGACACTGTTTGGATAAAAAAAATTTGAGAATAGGCATATGAAAAGAATAGAATGTGGTAGTGTGGCACTAAAGGGGAATGTGTGGGATGAAAGTATAGTGACCACGATGAGATATGAGAAGTAAAGGAAAGAATGAGTAGGCCGTGTAACGGTGCTAAGAGATTTCCTAACTCTCGAAAGATAAGTGCCGAGACGATGGATATCTAAAAACTGTTGGTACATTAGGACCTCCTTAATAAGGGGGGGAGAACCTATTAGACTTGAAAAGGATTATGGCATCCTCATGCCCCTGAAGGGCAAACTTAATAGCTTGGAGCTAGAGTTCGAAATGATCGCCAGTACAAGGAAATCGGAAACCCATATACTTGTATTAGGAGAGAATTGTAAAAGAGTACGAATTTTCGCAGCCCTATGCGCTTGAGTTGTGTTCTAAGATAAAGGTTAAAGGAATAGTTGTGGCAAGAGCCCAAGAATTTAGTTTCACTCGGATTATGAGTTGCCATAAGGGTAGCTGTAACACCCCGTATCTTTGACCTAAGCTTTAACCACGATCCTAGACTTAGAAAATCAGATAAAGAATGTGGGAATTGAGATTTTTCCGTTCAGTTGTGATATGGTGGTTTACGCCCATGAACAAGGGTCGTATTCCAATTTACGCCCATGAACAAGTGCCGTAAACCGAAACCAAGAATTTCGAACATTCCGGAATTTGACATTTTGAGGTCATATGGTTAAATACGGACCGTATTTCACTTTACGGCCCGTATTTCAAAACGTGTTTGGAATTTGGGAAAACTTCCTTGATGAAAGTTGTAGAGCATTGAAATACCTTTCCAACGGTATCTTACGGGGGTCAAACGGACATCTGTGCAAGAAGTTATGGCCATTTTACTGAACAGAGGCAGTGCTGTCCATATTTCAAAATACGGCCAGTATTTCAAAATACGGCCCGTATTTTGAAATACGGCCAGTATTTAACTGGGCCGAAAAATTTATTTTTCCAGAACAGTATATACTCGTCCATATCAGTTCAAAACATTATTTTCATTCCTTCAAGACCTAGAACGACCTCCTACCCTCTCCCTTCATCAAGAACACCAAGGTAAGCCTATTCTAATTATTCCAACTCAATTCTAACATCTATCCTTGTAATCTAAACAAGAAATTATCATTCTAAAACTAGGGTTTTCAAGAAAACCCATCTCAAGGTTCAAGAACTCAAGATTTTGGAAATCTTCTTCAAAGCTCAAGTCTTTAATTCAAGTTTTGGAGCAATTAAGGTATGTAGAGTTACTATCTACGTGTGGGAACATCATTGTTCTTCCCCACGCCTCAAAATCCATAAAATTATGATTTCTCTACAAAACTAGGGTTTCAATACAAAACTAGGGTTTCAATACCATGCTCATGATAACCCTAGGTCCATGTCCATGATTATATTATGTATGAATTGTTATAATTCCATCATTGTGTTCTTAATATTTCTTTATGATTATTGAGAATCCGTCCGTAATCTATGAAAACCCATATCTTGTATTCCATGGGTTCTTGTATGCATGTTTTTGAATAAAAATGCTTATTTCATGAATATCCTATATGTCTACAAGTTTTCATGCAATTGTATTTTATAACTATGTTCATACCATGACTCAAGATACATACATGCTAAATACAAGTTATTTTATGAAACCATATTTACAAGTTATTTCATGAAACCATGTTTATTATTTCATGAAACCATGTTTACAAGTTATTTCATGAAACCATGTTTACAAGTTATTTCGTGAAATCATGATTACAAGACAAGTACAAGTTAATTCACGAAAATCATGGGCTTCTTAGCCAATTATATCATGTTCATGTTTTTGGGAGTTGCACGAATTACCGAGAAGGCTCGTATAGCCCGAAACTACGTAGCCACCGTAGGAAAAGGATCGCTCCGCCCGGATAGGGACGATACCTTAATTTTACACCGAATGGATCCATCGTGCACGATACCACCTCATACCCCGGCAAGGTATGGGGGCTCTGCTGGTCCGGCGAGGTACCAGACTCCACGTACCCACGTGGTGATATCACATGGTCGGTTTATGAAATGCTCTCCCTACTTATCATGTTTTACATATGTTATATCTATATATGTATCCATGCTTATACTCATGCTCATGTCCATGTCCAGGTTTTCAGTTTCAGTTCTTATCATGTTATTTCATGTCCCATGTTATTTCATTCAGTTGCTTTACATACCAGTACATTCAATGTGCTGACGTCCCCTTTTATTGCCGGGCCTCGCATTTCACGATGCGGTACGTATTTACAGGACGCCGCATCTGCTCAGTAGGATTTGCTCGTATCAGCTTATTGGTGAGCCCCACCTCATTCGGAGTTTAGTTAACTTTTGTTTTATGATTAGTTATGCATCTAAGGTATACTGGGGGCCTTGTCCCGCAAGTATGTTTTCCGGTCGGACTCATGATAGAGGTTTCATAGACTAGACAAGTCAGTTATGTTATGTCCGACATTCGGAGTCGTATAGCCATTTTGGCTCACTCACGTTATTTCCGCATTCATGATTTAAACAAGTATTTCATTAAATTATTATGACATCTCATGTTTTATAAAAGCTCATCACGTTCATGCTATATTTTCGCTCATTTATGCCTCATGATGATTCGGCAAGCCATGTGGTTCGCTCGGTCACATGCGATGGCACCGAGTGCCGTGTTTCGCCCGTGCCATGGTTCGGGGCGTGACAAAACTTGGTATCGAGCCTAGGTTCAAGTGTCTTAGGGAGTCTATGAAACCGTGTCCAGTGGGGTCACTTTTATATGTGTGTGTGCGCGCCACACATATAAACAGTTGACCACCAAGACATTTAAGATTGTCTCACTTCTTTCAACTCTAGATCGTGCAATAGAGCTGTGTTCTCAGAAATCACTCGAACTCATGTGTTGTTTCCCATTCTACCGAGTACGCCTAGTCTCAATGGAGGAGGAAGATGTAAAGCTAGTCGTTATCGATGTGTTGCTTTCCGATGGAGGCATCAGGAATTATTCTAACTCGTGCCATGAAGCTTAGAGCAGTAACATTCTCTTTCCATCGAATTCTGAACGTATCGAATGCGTAAGCAGCGAGAAGGAAAATTTGAGACCCAAGACTTACCAAATAGTGCATGGTCTGTTTATCAGGTGATAATACCCTTTTAAAAACAAGCTTCGGCATGGTAGTACACGTAGGTTATATACCTTAAGAATAAGTTTATTTGGATTATCTGACCATGGAGCTACATTATAAGGATGATAGTTCGGATTTAAGACCCTACATAGTAGCATGTTATGAAATTAGCTGCAGCAATCATAAATTGTCCATAGTAGTTTTGAGCAGGAAATAGCCTAAGAGCCAACCACCTGTAATATTAGAAAGTCTCGACCTTTTTAGGAGATATATATATATTTTTTCCATATGATCTATGTACATGACTAGGAAGGGATTGATGCGATAAGAAAATCACGAGCAGACGATATTGAAATTTTTGGAGGGTTAGTCATAAATTATTTAAGCTTATCCAGATCAGACCTAGAGAGTATGATGTTAGTAAGTTACTACAAGAAGCAAATATTACAATGAGATAAAAAGATATGACAGTTCCCTTTTAGGGTTATGTTATTAAGTATTTATCCCTAATGTGTATAGTATGGTATAATTTTGAAAGTGTATAGAGAGTTTGGGGTTAGTTGTTTCAATTTCTCATTTGATAATTTAAGACAAATGAAATTTCCTTAAGTGTGATCCATGTCTATAGTTCAGAAGGATAGTATACAATCCAAGAATAGAGTCAGATGAGGAGGAAAAGTTAGAAATAACCTTATGTTTCACTTTAGTACTCAGAGAAGAATTTGAGAATATGATGCTAGCAAATGGTTAACAGAAGCATAGTGAGTAAGTTTGAATAGATACAGTGAATTAGATATTTTTGGCAGAGTTAGTAGAAGTACGATTGAAGCTACTTAGTCAAGTTAGCACTACTAAGGTAACCGTCTAAATACACCGAAGGCGTGTTAGAACCCAAAGGGTTTAAGTTAAATTCGAGGTATAGACATGGGTGAAAGAAGAAAACCATCTAAGCAGTAAGAGAGTAAGTCTGTAAAGAAAGAGCCTTTAAGTGCTATCGAAAAATAGTTTCCCAAGACCGACAAAGCTAGTATGTTAGTCATGTACATTAGAAACCCATTCATTTAAGTAATCCAGTTCTCCCGGTATTGCTTGAAGTAAGCCAAAGAAATGAGTTGTCGGATGTTAGAGGAACTTAGCAGAATCACTAGATGACCACTTATCGCTAACTCAAGGGATCCACAGGCTTTAAACATTAGCTTTTGAACTAAGGGGGAGATCATGCGATAAAGTGCCGATATAAACTATGTGTTTTGTAAGTTGATAGGTGTTAGGGAGATTATGTCGAAGGATCACAGTTCATGTTGCTAAGATCAAGTGTGTGGAATTCGTCTTTTGTCATGTCGGAGATCAAGAGATCAAGTTTTAGGGCGAATAAAGGTTTAAGAGTGTAACGTTTCCAATTTCGAATAATTCATGCACTATGTAGTACCAATGCCCAAACGTACTCTACACATGCATAACATACCTATCTTATGCCCTTGTTAAAGCTTTACACTCCACGTTTAAGGTATAAGAAATAAGACTCCATACAATAGCAAGCTATGCGAGGGAATGTTCTTTCATGTTTCTCAGATCAGGTTGTACTCATGACCAAGATTAAAGACCGCATTCATGTCTCATGTATCTATCGTGCTTTTATACCCATGACCACGTTCTAGCTTCTAAGTGCTTTCCAAATATGATGTTGATTTTGATAGTGATTGAGGAGAAGGTAACACAATAGTTTAAAGACTAAGAATCCTATGGAATGCCCACCGGTCCTTGAACAAGGGAAAAATGCCTTAGGTAAGTGATTTATTTCAACTCCAAAGATATGCTACCTACGTTCTCACGTACTCGTGCCCACGACCGACTTCTTTGAGCATCCGCATATAGAAATAGCATAACAGTGGGGTTGGTAGGTAACGATAAGGGTAAGTCAAGATGGATGTCCTACCCACGATTCTACGTAACTCATGCTTATGTTCCTCTGGTTACTGTTTTAGAGCAGCTCGTAGCTTAGCACAAAGGATGCCATTTTCTTTTCCGAAGCACTTATGCCCTGTTTAAGTTCAAGATGACTTTCTACTTACGCCTTAGTCTTACTTTCATACTTATAAACTCAAGTCCATACGCCATGGTATGTAGGTACTCATATAAACGCTATATTTTTCATGGTCCCATGCCCCATGTCATGCTATTCACGTTTCATGCCGTATGAATAATGTTCCCATGCACGCATGTTCCACGTTACGTCCTCCATGTACAATGCACCATGTCATGTCTGTTCTCTAAAGTAAAGTATCTTATATGAATAGTACCAATAATTCCTTTTCTCTCAGTCCTCTATAATTCGCTCACGGGAATGAGCAAGATGAGCTAAGGTATTCGTAATCATGATTTACAGCTAGCAAGATAATCAGAAGTAAGGTGCATTCCTATATTCAAATAGATATCTTTTCATGTACCCTATGGTACTTATCTCGGGAGTATTCTACTCAGATTCGACGTATTCATGTCATGCCTATGCTAGATATTTATGAACACCTATGTTAGGGTTATATTCTTGTTATACGACCAAGTCCGTCGCATTCACATCGAGTTGTACTTACATTCAAAGCCTAAGTCATACTCCTATCTCATATTACCATGGTGACATACGAACATCTATGATCAAGTCTCTAAGTATCCAAATCCTACCCGCGCTTAGTATTCAACCCTCATGTTGTAACAATCATGTTTTCGACATTCAGATCCCATGTTACGATATCCATGTTTACACGTATTCGTATCTCATGACAAACTTAGCACTCATGTATTCATGTCATCCGCTTTCATGTATTTATGTCCCACGTCATGCGTCTCACGCCCGTGTAATCATGTCATGTTCGTGCCTATTTCCGCACTATGTCATTCATGCCTACGGATTTTCTTCCAAACCACGTGTATAGTAATCATGTAATCATTCAGCCAATATCCGTGTATTCAAGCCAGCTTTCGTATTTATGTTAGCTACATACAAGATGCAGTAATCACGTTATGTCACATCATGCGTATTAAGATACTACGTGAGTTGTGTGTTGGTACTTTAGTTAGTTGTCGACAAGCATTTGAGAAATGTCGTGAGGGTCCGAATTATGAAGGAAGTCCTGCCATAAATTTTGTAGATTCCAGAGTTAGTAGCGATTCTTAACCACTAGTCATAAATCAAGGACAAATGTTTCATGATTCTCATTCATGTAGTCGCTACTTAGTTTCATGTTCCCCATGTACATGTTTCTATGTAATCACGTATTCAGTTCTCATGATTCATGACCATGTCAAGCTCTTACGTTTTACGTCATGTTTCTTTCATGTTCATGTATTCAAGCCATGTCCAGCCATGTTCTTAACCATGACCCATCATTCGAGGACGAATGATCCCAAGGGGGAGATATTGTAACACCCCGTATCTTTGACCTAAGCTTTAACCACGATCCTAGACTTAGAAAATCAGATAAAGAATGTGGGAATTGAGATTTTTCCGTTCAGTTGTGATATGGTGGTTTACGCCCATGAACAAGGGTCGTATTCCAATTTACGCCCATGAACAATGCCCGTAAACCGAAACCAAGAATTTCGAACATTCCGGAATTTGACATTTTGAGGTCATATGGTTAAATACGGACCGTATTTCACTTTACGGCCCGTATTTCAAAACGTGTTTGGAATTTGGGAAAACTTCCTTGATGAAAGTTGTAGAGCATTGAAATACCTTTCCAACGGTATCTTACGGGGGTCAAACGGACATCCGTGCAAGAAGTTATGGCCATTTTACTGAACAGAGGCAAGTGTCCATATTTCAAAATACGGCCGATTTCAAAATACGGCCCGTATTTTGAAATACGGCCGCATTTAATGGGCCGAAAAATTTATTTTTCCAGAACAGTATATACTCGTCCATATCAGTTCAAAACATTATTTTCATTCCTTCAAGACCTAGAACGACCTCCTACCCTCTCCCATCATCAAGAACACCAAGGTAAGCCTACTCTAATTATTCCAACTCAATTCTAACATCTATCCTTGTAATCTAAACAAGAAATTATCATTCTAAAACTAGGGTTTTCAAGAAAACCCATCTCAAGGTTCAAGAACTCAAGATTTTGGAAATCTTCTTCAAAGCTCAAGTCTTTAATTCAAGTTTTGGAGCAATTAAGGTATGTAGAGTTACTATCTACGTGTGGGAACATCATTGTTCTTCCCCACGCCTCAAAATCCATAAAATTATGATTTCTCTACAAAACTAGGGTTTCAATACAAAACTAGGGTTTCAATACCATGCTCATGATAACCCTAGGTCCATGTCCATGATTATATTATGTATGAATTGTTATAATTCCATCATTGTGTTCTTAATATTTCTTTATGATTATTGAGAATCCGTCCGTAATCTATGAAAACCCATATCTTGTATTCCATGGGTTCTTGTATGCATGTTTTTGAATAAAAATGCTTATTTCATGAATATCCTATATGTCTACAAGTTTTCATGCAATTGTATTTTATAACTATGTTTATACCATGACTCAAGATACATACATGCTAAATACAAGTTATTTTATGAAACCATATTTACAAGTTATTTCATGAAACCATGTTTACAAGTTATTTCATGAAACCATGTTTACAAGTTATTTCATGAAACCATGTTTACAAGTTATTTCGTGAAATCATGATTACAAGACAAGTACAAGTTAATTCACGAAAATCATGGGCTTCTTAGCCAATTATATCATGTTCATGTTTTTGGGAGTTGCACGAATTACCGAGAAGGCTCAGATAGCCTGAAACTACATAGCCACCGTAGAAAAAGGATCGCTCCGCCCAGTTAGGACGATACCTTAATTTTACACTGAATGGATCCATCAGGCACGATACCACCTCATACCCTGGCAAGGTATGGGGGCTCGCTGGTCCGGCGAGGTACCGTACTCCACGTACCCACGTGGTGATATCACATGGTCGGTTTATGAAATGCTCTCCCTACTTATCATGTTTTACGTATGTTATATCTATATATGTATCCATGCTTATACTCATGCTCATGTTCATGTCCGGTTTTCGGTTTCGCTTCTTATCATGTTATTTCATGTCCCATGTTATTTCATTCGGTTGCTTTACATACCAAGACATTCAATGTGCCGACGTCCCCTTTTATCGCCGGGGCTCGCATTTCACGATGCGGTACGTATTTACGGACGCCGCATCCGCTCGCAGGGATTTGCTCGTATCGGCTTATTGGTGAGCCCCACCTCATTCGGGGTTTAGTTAACTTTTGTTTTATGATTAGTTATGCATCTAAGGTATACCGGGGGCCTTGTCCCGCAAGTATGTTTTCCAAATCGGACTCATGATAGAGGTTTCATAGACTAGACAAGTCAGTTATGTTATGTCCGACATTCGGAGTCGTATAGCCATTTTGGCTCACTCACGTTATTTCCGCATTCATGATTTAAACAAGTATTTCATTAAATTATTATGACATCTCATGTTTTATAAAAGCTCATCACGTTCATGCTATATTTTCGCTCATTTATGCCTCATGATGATTCAGCAAGCCATGTGGTTCGCTCGGTCACATGCAGTATGGCACCGAGTGCCGTGTTTCGCCCGTGCCATGGCATTTTACCCGCCGGTCGACGCGCAGATCGAGCATACTATTTAAACGCCAAGAAATATGTTGCGGGCCTATATTATTAATTTCAGAGGCAGCTGGGATGATCATCTGTCACTTATGGAATTTGTTTATAATAATAGCCACCAGTCTAGTGTTATGAGGCTTTGTATGGCAGATAGTGCAGGTCACCGATTGACTGATTCGATGTCGGCAAAACTAAGTTAATTGGGCCAGATATGATTTAGCAAGTAGCTAATAAAGTAAAACTCATTCAGGAGCGGTTATTAGCAGCTCAGAGTCGACAGAAGTCACATGCAGATACTCGACGTCGACACCTAGAGTTCTAGGTTGACGATTGGGTATCTTTGGAGGTATCATCCTTGAAGGGTGTTACGAGATTCGGCAAGGGAGGCTTAGTCCGAGATATATTGGACCTTAACGGATTGTCCGTAAGATAGGCAAGGTTGCTTATGAATTAGATCTATTGTCGAATTTGGAAACAGCGCATTTGGTCTCCCACGTGTCAATGCTTCATAAATATGTGGGCGACCCCTCCCTTCAGAGTATTTTCCCCAGATGACATCCAGGTAACAGAGGAATTAGCCTACAAGGAACAGCCTATATCTATACCGGGTCATCAGATGCGAAGATTGCGTACTGGGACACTATAGCTTCTGTTAAAGTATTGTGGCGGAACAATAATGGGGGAAAAGATGGAGAATACGTATTCCTACTTATATCCTATGTCTTCTGGAAATCTGAATTCCCGGATGGGTTATGTGGATTGATTAACGAACTGTATGTGACAGCTATGAGAGAAACTCCCCCGAAGTGCTTATAAGACCCTGCAAGAGCCGGACAACATTCGAGGACGAATGTTCTAAAGGGGGGATGTTATATCCCGTATTTTGTACGTTGGGACAATCCGGTTAACCATGATAAGTTAGAGACAAGACTATTCGGATACAAAGTCGAGACTTTTTGACCTTCGATTTCGTTT
>NW_026727055.1:0-35573 GCF_029784015.1 Lycium ferocissimum | reverse complement strand
CCTCTTCCTAATCCTCTTACCTGGTGGGGGGCCCACATCCTCTCCTTTTCTCTCGGAACTTTCATTTTTGAACGTGGGAGATTTCCGGGCCCAACCCCCCCCCCCCAAACGATGGCCCTCCCTTTATTTTGGGAGAACTTGCCCTTAAGTTTTGGTGGCACCTCTTGTCACATAGCACTTTCCGAAGCAAGCCTCCGTTTCATCCACCACCTTTGATACGATGTGTGACATCATCGTCGATCTCCCCGCTGCCTTGCACAATAGACCCAAGGTACTTGGAAACTACTTTTCTTCCGGGATGGCCTGGGTACTGCCCTACCCAAGTCGGCCTCCCGGTCTTGGCGAACTTACACTCCAAGTACCTGCCTCGGTCCTACTCTACTTAAACCCTTTAGACTCAGTAGTGTGTCTCCAACACCCAGCTTATCGTTAACTCCGCTACGAGTCTCGTCAATCGACTATGTCGTCCGGTGAAAAGCATACACCATGGCACCTCACCTTGAATTTGCCGTGTCAATCCATCCATCACCAAGGAAAATAAAAACGGACTAAGAGCCGATCCTTGATGCAACCCCATCACAAGCTGGAAAGTGCTGCGAGTCTCCTCTACCGTCCTCACCCCCGGTTTTTGGCTCCCTCATACATGTCCTTGATCACCCTAATGTACGCCACGGTACACTTTTAGCCTCCGAGGAGCATTTCCATAGGATCTGTCTCGAACTTTGTCATAAAGCCTTTTCTAGGTCGATGAACACCATGTGTAAGTCCTCTTCCTCTCCCTATATCTTGCTCACCCATCCTTCTCGCTAGATGGATGGCTTCGTAGTTGAACGTCCCGCATGAATCCGAACTGGTTTTGAAATAGACACACCTCTCCTCACCCTCATCTCCACCACCCTCTCCCACACTTTCATAGGTATGGCTTTAGCAAATTTTGATACCTCTATAGTTGTTGCAACTCTGGATATCTCCATACTAACTAAAATTAATCCGTTCTTTCTACACCACACTACTTCCATTCGGCCAACCTACATACACACATATTTTCCATGGATTTTCATCCTTTTCTTTACATTACAACAACACACAAACATATTGAATGCAACTAATTCATCATCCTACCCCTTTTACATGCACACGGCCAAACACACCTACATGGCTACACTTCAACATCTCTATTTCCATGACTTTCATTCACCTCCATACTTCACAACATACACAAATCATCTTTAGCATATGAAGAATAATATTGAACCATACCTTTTTCATTCATGTTCTTCAGCTCTCGGCTAGTGCTTCCTTCGCAAGAACGGATGGTTTTCTCGTTCCATCAACTTCCCCACGTCGTAGAGGACTCTCCAATTAGTATGAAAGCTAGGAAAAACAGATTTTTCTTGATCAACTTTAGGGGCTGGTTCGGCCAGCCCCTCTTGGCCGTTCACCTCCTTTTTTTTTTTTTTTTTCAAGTTTCTTGAAATTTCTAGGATGAAGAATGAAAATATATGTCTTCCATGGTCCTCACTTGTATATATATACACAATATATATACATTTGCCGGTCACGTGGACCGGCCATGCCCTTTCTTTCTTTCTTTTTTTTTTTCATTTTTCTTTTCTCCAATTCTCTAGAAATTTCTTTTTCTTTCCCTCCAAGTTTCTTCAAACTTCTTGCATGGAAATGACAAAGATGATTAAATTAGTACCTTATACTTCCATAAATAATAAAACATGTGGCCCTATGGCCCACTCCACCTTAACCCTTAATTTCATGAACTCTTAACTTTCCATAATTAATTTTTAACCCCAAATTTTTCCTTAATGTCTCCTTACAACATAATTCATAAACGATTTACGTCTTAAAACAAAGTCGAAAATGGTCTTGTCTTTAACTTCCCGCCGTTAGTTCGGAATATCCAAATGTACAGAATACGAGGTGTAACAAACATCAAGGGAAAACATAGAGTAAGAGCATAAATATCATAAAGTGTCAATTCATACACTTTGGAGCTTTTAGAAATAGAGTCATCGTCAATGAATAAAATTGAGAAATAAAGAAATAGCTCAACATTCTCATATTATCATTGATCTCATAACTTGAGACTTTTCAGCATAAAATCATCATTATCACAATCATCATATAGATGTTCTCATCTTTGACATCACTGTTATCATTGTAAAAACACATGTCCATCGTTGTTGTCATAAGAGCTTCCAGAATCTTAAATCTCTGGTTTGGAAAATACGGACATTTTGGAACACATTTATGCATTGTAAGGAAAGGAGTCATGCCTTGAATCATGAACTTCTAATGTTTAGAAACAAGGAGGTTATGGAAACATTTATGGAATCAAACATAGGAATCATGCCTTTGAAAGAAAGGGACAAGCCTTAACATACCTATTCAACCTCCTATTGGCTACGCTTACGCGTCCGAGCTCGTAAGTCTACATTTAAGAGGATTTACACTAACGTTAGCCTTTTCATCGTATAATTGTACAAGGTTTCAAATCAAACTATTCTATATTTTGCCGAAAATCGGGCAGCATTTCCCTAGTTTATATGCCTAGCCCGAATTCTCAATTCAACAACCAAAAATAATCACAACAATACCAACATTAACCATAATATTTCCAACTCCAAAATATTTCATAAACATCCCATATGGTGTTTGTCCCATATTTCCATCACAGAACCATTTCATAACAATTTTACAGCTCCTTCTCTGTAAATAAACCAAGATTAACGTTAATAGTAGGAGATTCATACCTTTCCCTTGATAATATTGCCGTATCTTTACTTCTGCACCTTGACCTTAAGCCACAACACATTAATACACAATTTTGCAGTTGCAACTATACGCTGTCTGGATCGGGATTTGGGAATTATACCTGGTTTCGGGCTAAAAAGTTGATGATGGAAAGTTGGGGAATATTCTGGAAGATTTGGGAAGGTTTTGGGTGTGTTTGGTTGAAAAATAGGGGGCCTCCCCCTTTTATAGAACGGTCCAGGTTCTGCCTGGACCGACATATATTTCCTTCAGCGCGTTCGCGCCCCCTTATTTTTTTCTGCCTGTACCTTCGTTCAGTAAAAAGGTCATAACTCTTGATCCCGCTATTGTGTGAGAGCCCACTACCTATGGTTGGAAATATATTTCAATTATCTACAATTTTCATTCTTGGCGTTTTTCTAAATTCCAAACTTATAATGTCGTTTTGGCCCCTCCAAGTCGGATCATCAAAGAATGTTTCCTTAAATCATCCTTTTGGAGGGCTTATGCCCATATTTGGCTTATGGGTCCTTCTTAGGACTTGCTCACTTTCTATGTACTACTCATATGTCTCTTCATATGTCTTTTATAAAATTCTGACGTGTGGGCCCCACTTACCGTGCAACAACGACGGCTTTTCATTAAGTGTCATATGAACCAATTCACCCCATACGGTCTCCAAATGTCATATATATATATATATATATATATTCTTATAATATAACCTTCATCCTGAACCCGAGCCTCAAAATTTGTTTAGCACGTTCAGGCCTCGTAGTGGCGTGTTCGCGCTGCGTTGGCCCTTGGCCTTCTGCGCGATCGCGGCACTCCCTGGCGCGTTCGCGCAGACAATTTTCCTGGTCTGCCAGCCCGACTTGTAATGTCCATATCTACTTACCTCGATGTCCTATTGAGGAGCAGTTGGTTGCGTTTGAAACTAGACTTCCCGAACTTCACTTTAGACTTTTGTTTCACTTCAAAACTCTTAATATACTAAAACATATTCTTTCTTTTAGTTAGAACAAAATTCGTACCAAACCTTGCCCAACTTTCCTTCAAAGCCTCGGAAGCTTAATCTCCTTAGTTCACTGGTTTTCCAATCCTCCTATAACCTGTTACGCGAACTCGTACTCTTATAATCGTAACACGAGCACCTATGATCTTGCATCTTCTCGACAATAACTTCGATGTCTGCACTTGAATTGCTAATGCCTAACGAATTTCAACGTACAGAAATTACGGGGTGTAACATTCTTCCCCCCTTAGAAACATTCGTCCTCGAATGTTGCAGTATTGCCAACCCACAACACCATCTTTGATTCCTTAGAACCGTTATTCTTCCCTTAGGGTCCGATTACCGTTTTCTTAGACTATAACTTGGGTCAGTCTCTTCCCATTCTTTCTTAACTCTTTTATTGCCTTCAATCAACTTCGTTCACTTCTTTGCCCTCATGTACATGATCGGAATTTAACTAGTATCTCGCTCTCGCTGTGATTTTGTCTTCATTATTATAGTCTTGACTTATCATGCCATAACTATTCATCATCCTGCAAGTATTCTCTTTCTGTCGCTCCTTATTTCCCTGTTAGTGGGCAATTACCTTTTCGTATATAGCTTTCTCTTTGCGTTTATCCCTTCGGCGCTATCTCGGGCTACTCTTTTTGCTATCTGTTAGTCTTGGATATACACTGTACTGACTCCTTGCGGTTCATTGGTCAGCTTCATTAGTCCTTACATCCTTGTCACCATCTCTCTTACCCTTATATTCCGAGGGTTTATCCAACATGACTTTGTCGTTAGTGAGTATAATGGTTATGTTCCTTAAACTATTCCTCCCAGTTCCTTTCCAAGACCACTTCCATTGATCCAAAGTACGTATATACATAATGGTTCTTCACCCTTTACTATCCTTCACAGTACAGTTACACTTATGGAAACTCATAATTCGAGTTCAAGCTAAATCCTTGGGCTCCTGCCACAACTTTTTCTTTAGCTTCCTGCCACAACTGTTTCTTTAACCTCCTTCCCTCAAATCTCGCAATACAACCCAGAAGCATAGGGCTACGGAAATTCTTACTCCCTTATGACTCCCTTACAACACAAGTATACGTGTCTTCGATTTCCTTGTATTGGTGATCATTTCGTCAGTCGTTATTCCTTGTTGGCTTTCCGGTGTGGCCTTCTTACAATTGTAGTTGAGCATAGCTTCGCGTTGACGGTTCATGTAATTCATAGCACATACTCTCATGTTCAGTATAATTAGTAATCCGTGAGATGTTTTCTAATATCTGGTGAACTCTTTTATTTCCATTCATAGGAGCAGCGTTCTTTCTTTCCTTCAAAAATTTCCAAACTACTAATCGTTGTCCCTTTTATTACAATTGTCATTGTCATCCCAAGTGTCCTTTGAGTTCGTCATCCTCTCTAGCACCCTTTGTGAATTTAGCTTAGAGACCTTTCTTGCTCTTTTCATTGCCCTTTAGGGCATGTCGCTGCATACTTAGGTACGGCGCAATTTTTGCCCGATACGAGGGATTCAAATCATGGTCTAAAAATATCGTAGTTCATATTGGCGTGAAGCATTCTCTTACAGTGTCTTCCATACTTTCTTCCTACGTCTGCCGCATGGTACACTTATTATCAATTTGTTCTTGCTTCTTTCTGATACCTTCCTGATATGCCGATATGTTTCGAACTCTGGCTCCGAGCTAATAAATTTACCCTTCTGGAGCTTGAGAACGTCATAATTCCTTTCAAGTCCAATATGTTCTTCCCCCCTTATTAAGGAGGTCCTAATACACAATAGCTTTCGAATATCCATCGTCTTCGGCAACTATCTGCCGCCCTTCACGACCTTCTCAAGGTCGGGGTTCTGTCATCGTATGGTCTTCCTTATTTATCCTTTTTGATAGTTACACTCTTGTGTCCAATCGGAACACTTATAAAGGTTAGATCCAATTCTGATGCCTTCTTTTCCGTTCTTTCACACCTCTGTCTTTTATGACTAGCGGTTTTTCGGACACGCAAGTTAATGGGGTCATCGAAATTTACCATGCCCTTTATGAAGTCTTCAATTATACCTTGCTCCTTGTCTTTCTTCCCGACTTCGCTCATAACTTATCTAAAACTTCTTACCCTGAGTTCTCCTTCCATTTATGTCTATATCATCATTCTTGTCAACTTTTCTATACCCTTCCATCCACTACTAGTCTTTTCGCCCACTTAGCTCACTTATTCACAATCCTTCTTAATTACGTGTTTGTGTTGCAGCTGTGCATCCAAGTTTTTCGAGTGTCCTGCTACTTTTGCCCTTAGCACAGAATTCTTATAGTTTACACTCTCTCTATCCTCGTTCATCGAACCTTTACCCGTCTTTCTGACGCTATGACCAGGTTATCTTCCACGCATGTTCCTCACATTTCATTCTATTTCCTCTATGATCGCATCTCTCGGTCTTCACATGAATTCTTATTCCATGTCATTAATCTTGTAATCACATGTGTCGCCCCATCATCCTCGTTCTTTCCTCAATGAGTAATCGGTTTCCTACCGCCAACTCGTTAAAGTATCCTTCTTGGTTAAAGTATCCTTCTTACTCCTATGGTTAGAGATCTTCAGTCACTTTACTCTTAAATGCTCTCCTCTTTTTTTTTTTTTTTATCAGCCCATTGGTATACCTTCCCTATTTTCATCCTTAACGTTCCTTGAGTTCCTTCCTCCTTGAGCGCCCTTCTCCTCTTTGTTATTTATAGTATCGGCTCGGAAATTCGTGAAATTTTCCTTTGAACGTGCAAATCCGTTCTATTCTTAAGTCATCATTTCATTTTTTTTTTTGGAAAGCTTCTCTATGTCCGAGGCAACCATATCAATATGGCTACACTTTTATCCCTTTATAAATATATCTTTCGAGAGTTGGAAATCTCTTAAAATCGTCGCAAGGCCTAACCACTCTTTCTCTTACTTCTCATTCCTCATCGTGGTCACTATCCTCTTATCCCCACTTATCGAATTCTGTTCTCCAACCCCGCACATTCCTCTTTTGTTCCATACTACCACACTCTATCCCTTTCACACGCCTACCTTCAAATTTTTATCCAAATAGTCTCGTGCTTTGCCCGTCGTCTCTCTTGGAGGCTTTACTCACTCTTGTTTCTTACTTTTCACTTTTTCTGATATTTTGATATCCTTACCTTCCATCTACTCACTTTCTTTCTTTTCCAAATATCATTGTATTAGAACTTTCCAAGCTTAACCTGTAGTGAAAATAGCATCAGTTTACCTTGTAACATTTGTACCACTTAGTTTTTTGTCACTTGAACTTCGTTACCGTGTTCGATTAATGCCTTCCATAAACCGCAACGTTGGTTGCCGGGATACACATACCCGCTGATATAGCCATGTATGGGATATCATATGCATACCTATATATACAATTACTACAATCTCGCTTACAAAATATTTCCAAAACGTTATTCAAACTCACCCTAATTCTAGAGCTGTGATGCACCTTGTTTCTCTTCACCAGTCTAGTCCGCCTCGTCCTACACGACCTCTTAAGGTTTCTGCCCACTCCGTATACTCTAATTTCCCTTAGGCTACTCTAGCTTCTTATTTTATCTCTTATGTCTGAATTTATAGGACTTTTAGTACACTTCCCAGGGGGTCACCCATCCTAATATTTCTCTCACTCCAGCACGCTTAACCTTGAAACTCTGATGAAATCCGATGCATTAATGCTGGTATGATCGCATCCACCTCACTGCATGACCTTCATCACATAATCTGGAGTAAGTTGAAGTCTTAACATATTCCAAAACGTTCTCATGACACATCTCCCTCCGAATTAGAAAGGGTATCTTACTCTTCTGACTCTACAATTACTATTTTAGCCTTTTCAATCCTCAATATTCACCTTTCATCCTAGATTTCGAGATTCCCGATGACCTCGCATTTATAAATACTTGGTTATCTACCTTTTCGCCGCATTAAGTAATAATCTTACAACAACACACATACATAGACAATCCCAATTCATATAATCCGATCGGTCTCTAGTCTAACTGTGGACTGGGTGAGTACTATCGTTTACCCACCATCGCTCGTCGTCTTATCTCTCTCACATATTAACAAATTCGTTTATCGTCATGACAACACTCACCGAGAGGCCCTCTCCACCATTAGAGCAATCGGTACGATCTAGAAAGGGTATCTTACTCTTCCTCCTCCTCGGGAGTCAAAACGGAACTCTACAATTACTATTTTAGCCTTTATCAGCACCCCAATATTCACCTTTCATCTCTCGATATTACCGAAAATGGATCGTCAGGTCTTTCCTAGACTCGGCGAAAGATAGAAAGAAAGGCAATGATTACTAAATGATGCCTCGTTTATAAGTATAAATACTTGGTTACACGTCGGCCTCCTTGGGTTTTCCGCTCGCACCACTTTTAAGTAATAATCTTACAACAAATACACATACGTAGACAATCCCGAATAAAGGCTCATATACATGTACCTCATCATAGTATGAAAAGGTGTTTCAAAATCCTAAAAATTAAGTTCGAGTCAGTTTGTAATGCAACAAACCGTTCATTGATAGGACATCGGAGTAGAGAATTATGGACGTTACAATCGAACTCGTCATCGTTTACCCACCATACTCGCTACGGAAGGGCCAGAAGCCGTATGTCACGGCATGCCGAAACGCCCGGGCATTATCGGGGGCCATCTCTCTCATGTGCTCCACGCACGAGGGATATTTTATTTCGGATACCGGGCGAAATTATTATCATTATTATCATTGTAGTTTATTATTATTACTATTATCATTATTATTATTATTAGGGGGGCCGGGGCCGGTCCGGCGGACCGTTGTGATACTATATTTAGATTGTGCATTCTAGAACCGGTGTATTCTCGTATTTATATCGTGTATGCTTGAAGAACGTGTGTTCCTCGCATTATTTACTTAAGGATTGTTCTAAGACCCCATGTGTATATTTATGCTTCCTCGGGAATCCGGCAGTAACGAGCTGATCTTCTCTTCTAAATTAAGCTATGGTTATTATTTGTTATCGCTTTATACTCGCACTGTCCTCCTTCTTCGGGGCCGCGTTTCCATGCCACGCAGGTACACCCCGTATGAAGAGAAGACTTCCTTGTTCCCGCGGGGTCGAAAACCACGCATGGGTCCGAAACTCATGGTAATTGTATATCCTAGGTCACTTTGCGAGGCTGTCCCGTGGATCGGGTGTCGAGGAACGCGAAATCGGGATGTTAAAAGGGTGTGTATTTTCGAATTGTCGATGGTAAAAGTTATGTGATTGACCGGGTTTTCCTCCTCTATTTTGAAAAGTTTCATGTTTCTTAAAAAAATTCGAAATGACAAAGTTGTGGTAACGCGAACGTTTAAGCTCAACTCGAGGGTCCGGCCCATCACACCCTAGTAAGGTCTCTCGAGCAAGCTCGTCCTAGGGGTTGTCTTGCACCCGCGCCACATTTATAAACAAGAGGAGGCTACGGGCATTTAGGATGGTTACTCTTCTTTCACGTCTCGAGATCGTGCCATAGAGCCAAGCCACGTGAAATGAGATTCCGTACGATACTAACTTTTGATTGTAGTCGAAGAATGGCATCGAAGCGATCTTACAAAGCTAGAAGCTAAGGCTCTATCGCAGGTAAGATATTGAAATATGATTGAAATGTAAAGTTGAAAGAAAAGGAAAGTGAACAATGATTACTAAATACCATTTTTCGTGATTATCCGGGAGCCCTCCGTATGATATGATATGTGTATATGTATGTTGGCCCTACGAGGCATTGTTGGTATTTCACACGTGTGTAAATAGTGACAATTACAGGAAACACGTCGAAATTTTTCCGTAAAAAAAGAAACGAAAATCCGACTTGAAAGGTCGCGAATAGTAATAGTGAGATTAAGACAAGAGTACGGTAAGATAAGACTTTTGTCACGAACGTAAAAGGATAGCTTGTGACAAGTAAAGTTGACCAAAGGGTAAAAAGGTTAAGCACCCCGAATACGCGGCAATTTACTTCCTCAGAAGATGACTTGGGAAGCCGAAAAGACGACGAAGAAGAAATATGGTTGGGAGATGAGACCATGGTAATAAAGGAAACCCCCCGAGATCTTTATAAGACTATAAGTTGACTAGTTGAACATTCGATGACGAATGTTCTATTGTTATACCCCGCGTTTTCGCAGCATGAGTTTGACATGTACCTCATCATAGTATATGTGGAGTTTTAAGGTGTTTCAAAATCCTAAAATTAAGTTCGTCGAGTCTAGTTTGTAATGCAACAAACCGTTCATTGATAGGACATCGGAGTAGAGAATTATGGACGTTACAAAATCGTCGAACAACTTTCGCGCGCTACGCGGTAAAAGCTTTCCCGCGTAGCGATACGTAGCTACAAGAAAACCGACTTCGACAACCGTTTTTAAGGGACAAAAATCTCATTTTTTTCGTGCAAAAAGTTCCAAAACTTTCCAAAAAAAAATTCAAAGAACAAAAAAAGGAGCAAATTTATGTTCTTCAAGTATTTATACCAATTCAAGTGTCCTCTTCAACATGGTATAACTATTGAGGCAAGAAAACCGTTCATTTTTGTAAGCTCACAATCATAGTCAAGTGGAAAAATTTGAAGAAAAGGTAAGAATTTCTCTTCTTTTTCATGTTATGGGTGCTTGGGTATGTTGTAGTATGTGAAAGTGGTTGAAATTCAAAAAAATATGGAAGTTGAAGTTGTAGCCGTGCATGGTGTGTGTGTGTGTGTGTGTGTGTGTGTGTGTGTGGTATTGTGTGGTGATGATGAACCAATTTTATTTAGCATTTTGGTTGTGGTTGTAATGTATAGAAGTGGATGAAAATGCATGAACACATGTATGAGGTTGTATGGCCGAATGGTAGGTTGTTTGGTAAGTTATGATGAATTGATTCTATTCAATATTCTAGTTGTTGTGTTGTGAATCCTATGATGAAAAAAAAAATGAATATGAGAATTGAATGATTAGAAGTGAAGTTGTGGTTGTTTGTGGATTATGGGAAAAAGTTAGAATGACATTGGTATGGTTCTTATGATTGTAGTAATGATATTGCTAATTTGTCGGGTGAGTAGTATGTCGATGGAGTCATTTTGAATGTCATGCGCGAGTTGAATTGAATATGAATGGAGTATTGTTGAAAGGTTGTGCGGGTTGTTGAGCGTTCTTGAATATTATTGAATGGTTTTGGGTTAGTATTTGAATATGCGAATTGCTTGAAATATTTTTGAATTGGTTGTTGAGGTTGTTATTATGTTTGTTGGTATTGTTGGTAATGATTTGGCCGAGTTAAATTCTCGGGGATGGCGCATTTACAGGGGAAATGCTGCCGAAATTGTTGTAGATAAATGTTCATTCAAGATTGAATTTCTAAAGGCTCTAATCAATGTTTGGTAAATGTGACCATTTATAGATTTTGGAGAGTTTTGAACTTGGATTTGGAGAAGCGTAAGAGACGGAAAAGGTATGTAAAGCCTTACCCTTCTTTCTTTTGGCATGTCTTAGGTGTGATAGGTTTGAATACGAACCCCGAGGATGACTCTACTCTTAGGAATCTGCATCTAAAGTTGCCCTTTTTCATTCAAAAGAGAATTGAATTATACATGCTCTAAGTAGTTGGAAAAATGGCCTAAACATCTGTAACTTTCACAATTGGAACCGGATTGCCTTGAAACTTTCGTAGACGACTTCACAAGGCCTAATGTTCGTAATTTGTGTACGCCACTTCGGCTTGGCCCAAGGTGGGCCCACAATGTCCCTAACTTCCATAAACGGTCTCGAATTGCTTGGAAATGGTCGTAGATGTTTTATAATGAATGATGTCCATAACGATACTTGAAAAGCATTTAATTTCTCACCACTTTGCATGTGCATACGTTGTTAACCTTTTTATGCTAACCATTTACTTGAAACGTGTTTGCGGTTTATAAATGATTTTAAGGAAGTTTGTTTTGTATTAAAGAAAATATAAAGTTGACTTTTCAAAACCACTCCGAAGGGGTGCGAGATTTTATTATTTAAACTTTTCAAAACCACTCCGAAGGGAGTGCGATATCTTATTATACTTAGACTTTCTAAAACCACTCCGAAGGGGAGTGCGAGGTTTTACTATTTCATTTCGTTTACTACTTATGTTTACATTACTATCACTACTATTATTATGCCCGAAGGGGGCTGGGGTTAGTATTATGTCACGAGTGGCATGCCCGAAGGGCCGGGTAGCCGTATGTCACGAGTGGCATGCCCGAAGGGCTAGGAATATTATGTCGGGGCCGAGCATGTCCGAAGGGGCGGGATAGACGTATGTTGGACCGGCATGCCCGAAGGGGGGCCATCATTTTATTTCGGGACCGGCATGCCGCCGGCGGGCGGATAGACGTATGTCGGGACCGGCGCACCCGAAGGGGATTATTATCATTATTATCATTGTAGTTGTCATTATTATTACTATTATCATTATTATTATTATTAGGGAGCCGGGGTTGTCCGGGGGACTGTTGTGATACTATATTTAGATTGTGCATTCTAGAACCGGTGTATTCCGTATTTTATATCGTGTATGCTTGAAGAACGTGTGTTCACTCGCATTATTTACTTAAGGATTGTTCTAAGACCCCATGTGTATATTTATGCTTCCTCCCCGAGGGTCAGCAGTAATGAGCTTGATTGTGGTTTCTTCTCTTCTAAATTAAGCTATGGTTATTATTTGTTATCGCTTTACATACTCGCACATTTCCGTATCGACCCTCCTTCTTCGGGGGGCTGCGTTTCATGCCACGCAGTACACCCGATGAAGAGAAGACTTTGCTAGAAGTTGTTCCGCGGATTGGCGAGCTCCACTTCGGTTCGGAGTGTTGCCGAGTCAAGTACTTATGTCATGGTAATTGTATATCCTAGAGACTTTGCAGAGACAAAGTGTCCCGTGGATTGGGTGTCGAGGAACGCGAATCGGTTATAGATGTTAAAAGGGTGTGTATTTTCGTATATTGTCGGATGGTAAAAGTTATGTGATTGACTGCAGTTTTCCTAATCCGTATAAAGACAAGATCTCTATTTTGAAAAGTTTCATGTTTCTTAAAATTTTTTTTCGAAATGACAGGTTGTGGTAACGCGAACGTTTAAGGGTTCGCTCGACTCTGAGGAGGGTCGGGTGCCCATCACACCCTAGTAAGGTCGGGGTGTGACAACTATCTCTCGAACAATCAACATAAAAGACACTGCACCGGGAACTCACGGCCAACGCATACATATAAACATAAACACTGAGAAAAACAGCATGAGTCGATTTGGCCGCCACACATATATACTGTCCAACAAAATACACGCCGACAAGGCTGCATAATATCACGACTACATATCACTGTCTACAGACCTCTATAGAATACAAACTGCATAAATAACAGGACAAGGCCCTGCCGTACCCATATATGTACGTAACCGAATAGCATTCCAAAAGGGCTGTAGCTCTGGATCAATGGAGCGTACTGACTGCTACTGGGGGGAGGTCCTACTGCTGTGGATCGTCCGACTGGCTACCTGATCCTGCGGGCATGAACGTAGCGTCCACAAGAAGGGACGTCAGTAGGAGTAATGTACTGAGTATGTAAGACATGAATGATAACATGATATTATGTACAGAACATGAACAACAATATAATAAGGAAATATGGAAAATATGGGAAAAAGGTATAACTGTAACTGCTTGCCTCTTAAGGCGGAATCATGCATGCTCACTTTTACCTTCAAAACATATCACCCATACATACATAAACTGTCTGAATCAAATAACATCATTAGCCCGCGTCCGGGGTAATCATCTCACGCCGCCCACTAATGGTGCTGCCCGTGCCATATAGACACGGTGTTATTATCATCATCCATAAGCCGCCCACTACGCCCAGCGTAGTGGTGCTACCCGGCCATATAGGCACGGTGTAATCATCCATAAGCCGCCCATTACACCCAGCGTAGTGGTGCTGCCCGGCCATATAGGCACGGTGTAATCATCCATAAGCCGCCCACTACGCCCAGCGTAGTGGTACTGCCCGGCCGTATAGGCGCGGTGTACTCATCACAACATAAGCATACATAAGAGCCCAATCAAAAGCTATAACCCCATCGGAGTGAGGTAAGGTCGGTAACCTCCGATTGTGTTATGGAATAATCATGATCGTCGTGTCTTACCTTGAAGGGACGAGCATTATAAGGTGAGACTATCAATGAAGAATAACATCAAGGGAAAACATAGAGTAAGAGCATAAATATCATAAAGCGTCAATTCATACACTTTGGAGCTTTTAGAAATAGAGTCATCGTCAATGAATAAAATTGAGAAATCAAGAAATAGCTCAACATTCTCATATTATCATTGATCTCATAACTTGAGACTTTTCAACATAAAATCATCATTATCACAATCATCATAGAGATGTGCTCATCTTTGACATCACCGTTATCATTGTAAAAACACATGTCCATCGTTGTTGTCATAAGAGCTTCCAGAATCATAAATCTCTAGTTTGGAAAATACGGACATTTTGGAAAACATTTATGGATTGTAAGGAAAGGAGTCATGCCTTGAATCATGAACTTCTAATGTTTAGAAACAAGGAGGTTATGGAAACATTTATGGAATCAAACATAGGAATCATGCCTTTGAAAGAAAAGGACAAGCCTTAACATACCTATTCAACCTCCTATTGGCTACGCTTATGCGTCCGAGCTCGTAATTCTATATTTAAGAGGATTTATAATAACGTTATCCTTTTCATCGCACACTTGTACCAAGTTTCAAATCAAACTATTCTATATTCTGCCGAAAATCGGGCACACTACTAAAAAAAAGCGCGAAAAATCGACGGACAGTGCGTCGGTTTAAAAAACCAACGGAAAACAGACTCCCTGCGTCGGTTTTTTACATTTCTAATTTTTTTTAATTATTTTAATTAGAAAACCGACGGACGACGTCGGTTTTTTTGGCAGAATTTTGAAAATATATATCCCCAAAAAAAAAACCGACGTCCCACGTCGGTTTTATTTAAAAAAAAAATTAATATAAAACCGACGGACGACGTCGATTTTATTTTTAAAAATATTTTAAATAATATGCAATTCAATTTGTTTTTAAAAAAAATAATAAACAATTTTTTTTTAGGAAACCGACGGACAGGGTCGGTTTCCTATTATTATTTTTTCATTTAATTTTTGGGTCAAATCTGGTCAAACGTGCTGGAAAAACCGACGGACAGGGTCAGTTTTGTCCGTCGGTTTTTCTTTAAAAACATTCCAGACGGGTTTTCATACCCATTTCTTCTCCTCTTCCCAATTAAACTCCCATTCCCCTCAAACCCTAGCTACCCGCCGCCCCCCCCCCCTCCGCCCAGCCCCGCCGCCCATTTCCCCTCTGCCCAGCGCCACCGCCTGCGCAGCCCGTCCCCACCAACCCCAGACCCGTTTTGAAGTTAATTAATTGAAGTTAGTTTCTCTTAAATTAGGGCTTTTAAAATTCTTTCAATTTTAGTTTTATTTGTAGATTTTAGGCCTAATGCTAATCTATTTAGCTTTGTTAAACATCATTTGCAATGTTATTAATGTTGAATTTGTGAAAAAAATGTAAACTTTATTTGACTAGTTTAGTTGTCATTTGTTTTTTTTTTGTTTTGTTTTTTTTTGGCTTGAAATTGTGCTATATTTCTTGTTCTTTGTCAATGTATTTATGTTAGCTTAGTTATCATTCTTTGTAATATTATTGATGTTGAATATGTGCAAAAATGTATACTTTAATTATTTGACTAGTTTTTTTTTTTTTGTTGGATTGTGCTTTTTGTTAGAATTCCATAAGTTATTAGAATTGTTATTGATCATTCCAAATTAGAATTGGTTGAGATTGTGCTTTTAAAAGTTAGAATTGTTAAGTTATAGTATTTCTATAACCTCAATACTAAAATGTAGATTTTATTTCTCTAGATTTACTTTTCAATTTTTAGAATTGGTTGGAATTGTGCTTTTCAAAGTTAGAATTATTAAGTTATGTTAGAATTATTAAGTTATAATCTATACATATAATAAAAGAGAGACATAGGCCCGGTGATGTGGCACTCTCTAAAGCCAAAATTGCTATTTATCTTTTTTCTCATTTTTTTTAGTTTTCTCAATTTTTCTCACTCACAAAAATTACTCTTTTAAAATATTGGTGCCTTTTCGGATTCAAAACCGTTTATCTCCGTAAAACTTATGGTGCCTTTTCAATATCCAAAAGGTGAGGTACATTAATTGTCTATTAGATCAAACTTTATCTTTTGTTGTCACACACACACCGTTTGGATTTCGTCTCCCTTTCTTGCTTCTTTTTCATTTTCTGTTATTCAATCATTAATTTTTGTTTTAATGACAGACTACACTCATCTTATGGTTCCATCCAATTGTCAATTTCAGTTTCCACCATTACATTGAATGTTATATAGAGGAAGTAAATAAAGGTATATATAATGCCCTCTCCTCAGTGAAAATGGAATAGTACACGTTCTCTCATGTTCCCAGTTAGAATTATGGGGAGATCTCTTTGTTGTTATAAATTTTGAAAAATGGTCACACGTACCCGGCCATAGGAGATACCAAAATTACACTCAACAGAATGAGATTTGACGACAGCTTTAACACCAAAAAAGTTATGACATGGCTACGAAGGTGGCAGAAATGATGGCGGTGAAGGGAGAAGCGTGAAGATGCGGCAACGCTCAAATACATTTGGGTGTGTGCTTAGTATTATTACATATAAATCATAATATAATTTTACAAATGATAAACAAATCGAAGTCTCACAAAATTTTCATTATCCATAAGCTGATCATATTATACTCCCTTTTTCCTTTTCGTTGAACTTTGAGTCGTGATGCCTTTATTTTATAATTAGTGTGTTTTGTATGCAAGAAACTGGTGAAAAATTGTAATTGGTAAAGATGATTTTTTTAGATATTGGTGTATTAGAAGTGGCGTTTTATATTATGTGCGATTTTTCAAGGAAAATTAATTTTGCTAACGTTTAGTGGTTGCTAGAGCAATGATTTTAGTTGCTCAGTATATATGTGCCAAGTTTAGAGAAGAAAGAAGTTGAAAACAAAATTACGAAGAAAAACAAGGCAACTAGAAAAGAACAACAAAAGATAATAAATGAACAACAATATTAAAAAAAAAAAATTGCTAGCTACGTATGATAGTCGGGGGTCGGGATGAAAAAAGAAATATACTTATTTTCAAGTCCTATGAGGTCCAATAGTGTACAAGTTGGAAATCTGCTTAATGAAGTTGTAGCAGCCTTTTCTTTTTTAGTTTTCACACCCTTTTTACTTTCGGTGACATGTTAAAATAGGAAAAAGTTGTTAAAGTACTAATTTTCAACTATCTTTTTAGTGAAGAAATCAAATATTTACACCTACTTGTACCCACATAAAAATAAAAAAGGTAATTGCCTAAGAAAACAAAATGTGTTTATAAAATAAAGATGGAGTTCCAAACGTTATGTAAGAAAATTTAAGCAATATTATTTCTTTTTTCAAAACAACAAAACATCGATAATAAATTCACAACTAGAGATCTCAAAATGAGATTTCTTAAAAAATATTTAAACACATAAAACTGTACATTTTTTAAGAAAATGGAGAGTTAAATAAAGCATATGTAAATCAAAATTTTGTTATTCTTAATATCCAAAATTCCATCTAAAAATCATTTCAAGAAAAAATATTTTATAATCGCGCGAAGCGCATGCAAATCTACTAGTATTTCTATAACCTCAAAACTAAAATGTAGACTTTGTTTGACTAGATTTACTTTTCAATTTTTAGAATTAAAGTTAGAATCCATAAGTTATTAAAGTTAGAATTGTTATTGAGAATTCAAAGTTAGAATTGGTTGGGAATGTGCTTTTCAAAATTATATTAAAGTTAGAATTTATAAATTATTAAAGTTAGAATTGTTATTGAGAATTCAAAGTTACAAGTGGTTGGGATTGTGTTTCCTTAAGTTATATTTTAAGTTAGAATTCTTAAGTCATAATATATTTCTATAACCTCAATAATTTGTGGGTATATTTTTTTAGATGTATCGTATGTGGATGTATAATATGAATAATAGTAATCGTGTGGGTGTACATGATGAATTTGTTGAAGGTGTTGATGGGTTTATCACACATGCAATGACACTTCACACTAGAAAAGCTTTCACTTTAAAACATGGCCACAAAAATTCATGGTTTGATTGTCATCGTCAATTCTTGCCTATGGATCACCAATTCAGGAAAATGAAACAAGCATTTAGAACTAGTTTGGATTTAATAATGGACTCATGTTAAAACTAGTTAATGATACTTTTGGTTGGACATTTAAATATTTTGGAACTTTGAAGGTCTATTTAGATCGTATTTTATGTGTTTAGATAGTGTTTGATGTGTTTTATTATTACTTAGGGTGATTTTATGTGTTGTAGCTCTTTTAGAATTGATTTGGAGCATTTTAATGCTAGTTTTGAGCAGCTTTTGGTACTGGTTTCTGTGCAGGTGTGGCTGCAGAAAATGCATGAATTGCATGCAGGAAATTTTCCAGAAAACCGACTCAGTCCGTCGGTTTTCTGGAAATTAATTCTTAAATTTTATGAAAAAACCGACGCACTGTGTCGGTTTTTTATTTAAAATAAAAAAATTTAAATAAAAAACCGACGTCGGTTTTTTGATAAAATATATATTATTTTTATATAAGATCAAAAATCAGAAATTAAAAAAACCGACTCAGTCCGTCGGTTTTTTTAATTTTTTTTAAAATTATTGGATAAAACCCGACGGACCACGTAACCGACGCAGTCCGTCGGAAAAAACCGACGTGATCCTTCGGTTTTCAAAAAGCGAGGCTATGAAAACTGACGGACCGTAAAAGGTCGGTTTCCCATCGGTTTCATTAAAAAAACTGATGCGGTCGTCGATTTTCGTCGTCGATTTTTCCCTTTTTTTAGTAGTGGCAGCATTTCCCCTGTTTATATGCCTAGCCCGAATTCTCAATTCAACAACCAACAACAATCACAACAATACCAAACATTAACCATAATATTTCCAACTCCAAAATAGTTCATAAACATCCCATATGGTGTTTGTCCCATATTTCAATCACAGAACCATTCCATAACAATTTTATAGCTCCTTCTCCGTAAATAAACCAAGATTAACGTTAATAGTAGGAGATTCATACCTTTCCCTCGATAATATTGCCGTATCTTCACTTCTGCACCTTGACCTTAAGCCACAACACATTAATACACAATTTTGTAGTTGCAACTATACGCTGTCTGGACCGGGATTTGGGAATTATACCTGGTTTCGGGCTAAAAAGTTGATGATGGAAAGTTGGGGAATATTCTAGAAGATTTGGGAAGGTTTTGGGTGTGTTTGGTTGAAAAATAGGGGGCCTCCCCCTTTTATAGAACGGTCCAGGTTCTGCCTGGACCGACATATATTTCCTTCAGCGCGTTCGCGCTGGCTTATTTTTTTCTGCCTGTACCTTCGTTCAGTAAAAAGGTTCTAACTCTTGATCCCGATATAGTGTGATGGCTCACGACCTATGGTTGGAAAGATCTTTCAATTATCTACAACTTTCATTTTTGGCGGTTTTCCAAAGTCGAAACCTATAATGTCGGTTTGGCCCCTCCAAGTCGGATCTTCCGAGAATGTTTCCTTAAATCATCCTTTTGGAGGGCTTATGCCCATATTTGGCTTATGGGTCCTTCTTAGGACTTGCTCAACTTTCTATGTACTACTCATATGTCTCTTCATATGTCATTTATAAAATTCCGACTTGTGGGCCCCACTTAGCGTGCAAAGAACGAGGGCTTTTCATTAAGTGCCATATGAACCAATTCACCCATAGGGTCTCCAAATGTCATATATATATATATATTATATTATTATATTCTTATAATATAACCTTCATCCTGAACCCGGGCCTCAAAATTTGTTCGGCGCGTTTGCGCCTCGTAGTGGCGCATTCGTGCTGTGTTGGCCCTTGGACTTCTGCGCGTTCGCGGGAGTGCAGACCATTTTCCTATTCTGCCAGCCCGACTTGTAACGTCCATATCTCCTTACCCCGATGTCCTGTTGAGGAGAGGTTTGTTGCGTTGGAAACTAGACTTCCCGAACTTCACTTTAGACTTTTGTTTCACTTCAAAACTCTTAATATACTAAAACATATTCTTTCTTCCAGTTAGACCAAAATTCGTACCAAACCTTACCCAACTTTCCTTCAAAGCCTCGGAAGCTTAATCTCCTTAGTTCACTGGTTTTCCAATCCTCCTATAACCTATTATGCGAACTCGGACTCTTATAATCGTAACACGAGCACCTATGATCTTGCATCTTCTCGACAATAACTCCGATGTCTGCACTTGAATAGCTAATGCCTAACGAATTTCAACGTACAGAAACTACGGGGTGTAACAGTACTGACGTCCCTTCTTGTGGACGCTGCGTTCATGCTCGCAGGTGTAGATAGACGAGACTAGGATCTTTCATAGTAGGCTGCCTTCAGGTACCAGTTTTGATTGGTGAGCTCCACTTCTTCCTGGAGCATTGCCAAGTCTGAGTTATATATGTTTTTTTTTGTGATAAGAGGGTATGTCGGGGGCCCTGTCCCGACTTATATACTTACCATGTTCATAGAGGCTTTGCAAACAGTTAATGTGTACAGCTTAGTCATAGTGTGACAGTAGTAATGTTGGCATCATGGGTCTATTGTACATTTACTTATGCATGATATTATGTTCATATTTAGCCTCTTGATCTTATTGTTTCCATTTGAGACACGAAGGATGTAAGTTATAAGTTGGTTCGCTCGGTTCTCGTAAGGTGCCGGGTGCCAATCACGCCTTACCAAGGGTGAGGTGTGACATCATGCCCTTGAAAGAAAGGAACGAGCCTTAACATACCTTTTTGGTCGCCTTAACTTTAACTACTCAACGCTTGTCCTCCCAGGCTCGTAAATCTATATTCAAGAAAATTAATACTATTGTTAGACTGACCTTTATACGCTTGTCTTAGTCTTTCAAATAAATCTTTCTAGAATCTGCCGAAATTTCGGCAGCATCTCCCCAGTTTATATGCCTAACCCAAAATCGTAATTCAGCAAACAACAACAACAACATCAATACCAACATTAATCATAATATTCTCTACACCAAAAATACTCCATAAACATCCCATATGGGGTTTATCCCATATTTCCATCAACAAAACTATTATATGGCTATTTGGCAGTTTTATCTCCGTAAATAAACTAAAATTAACATTAATAATAGGAGATTCATATCTTACTCCTGATAATATCACTATATCTTCACTTTTTTCACCTTAAACTTGAACCACACGTGTCGCCATACGATTCTATACTCGCAACTATACGTTGCCTGAACCGGAATTCGTGAATTATCGTTGATTTAGGCTTGAAATTTGGGTTTGAGAGTTGGGGAACTTTCTAGTGGATTTTGGAATAGTTTGAAAGAAATTTTTGGCTGAAAAAAGGGGGGCAAGCCCGTTTTATATTGGTTCAAATTCGGGTCAAGGGTTCACTATAGCAAGTACTGTAGCAAAGACTGCAGCAAGTTGGTTACTGTAGTAGTAATGTAGCACGCATTTTTGCTCTGTTAGCCTAAATTGTAACGTCCATAATTCTCTCTTCCGATGTCGAATCGATGAGCGGTTTGTTGCATTGGAAACTAGACTCGACGAACTTCATTTTAGACTTTTGAAACACCTTAAAACTCTTAATATACTAGGAGATATACCCTCCAAATTTGACCCAAAATTCTGTCAACTTTTTTCCAAATTTTTGACAAATTTATTTTCCTCGATTTGCTTGGTCCCGGAGTTTCCCATAGCTTATTATATGAACGTAAACCATCATGACCATAGGATTACTTCGTATAATATCATATATCCTTGAAGGGAACTCCAGTATCCATACTTAGAATGTCCAACACTTATAAATTTCCACGTACGAAACTACGGGGTGTAACAGTTTGGGAGCTGGAAGCTCTAGAACTGTGAACTGGCCCAAAACAAGTGGATCTGTCAACCCTGGGCTCAGGAAATGGTAGAGACGCACTGGTTGTTAAACAAGCTGAGTGCCCAGAGAATTGCTGCCTCGGGGCACCTCCGAACTCACAGTCAAACCCCGAAGAACTGACCCTCTTCCTCCAACCCCTGTCACCATAGCTCTCACCCTGCCGCAGAGCTTTAGCGGGTACTAGCTGGGTCAGCAAAAGAATGGCCTGTCTCATCTCCTGGCTTGAGGCATCTTATTGAGGAACTAGGGGTGCTGGAGCTAAAGTTGAGGCTCTCCTCAAGCCTCCGGAGCGGGGGCGGGCGAGAGAACCAAAATAGGGCCTTACTTTGGGGCTTGTCCTCCTCCCTATCTATAGGCGGCTCTCGTTCAATCCTCTCTTCGACCACTATCTTGCCCTTCTGGGCTGCTGCAGCTTTTCCTTTCATCAACTTTGCTGGAAACATAACGCACAATTAGGGAAAGGGAATTCTTATAATATAGCTCTATCACACGATCTATGAAGAAGAAGGACGGTCATCATTCCTAAATGCCCCGCAGCCTCTTGTTTATAATTGTGGCGCTCTTCACACCCATAAACAATACTTTACTGGACACGGCTCATAGACATACCCTAGGACAGAGCTGCTCTGATACCACTTTGTCACGACCCGACTAGCGGGCCATGACGGGTACCCAGAGCTGGCTACCGAGCACCACTCACAATGCTATCTACCATACTCAACTTGGACAACTATTATTTTCAACATATGACTCGTCATAATCCAATTCCCGAATATCCCAAACATGTATATATATACACACATATAAGCCCCCGAGGCTACAAAATAATATACAAAATACACTGAGGTGATCATGAGACATCTACTGCCCCACATCTGTATCTACGAGCCTCTAACTGGAGTGCTAGAATCATAGGGACGGGACAGGATCCCGCCATGCCCCAAATATGTGCTCAAAAGAATATACCAATAAACGACAACTCCAGAGAAGTGGAGTGCTCCAATGCATCTGCTGATAATGCTCCTAGGGATCTGGACCGTCTCCCTGTCTACCTGCGGGCATGAACGCAGCGTCCACAAAACAAGGACATCAGTAGAAATAGTGTACTGAGTATATAAGGCATGAATAATAACATAATAAAGAGATAAGGGACATGAGGTAAATAGATAACCTGCACATACGATTGCCTCTGAAGGCGGATACCATGCATGCTAACTTTTGCTTTTAAAACCACATCATAACATATGTATATGTATATATAAGTAAGTTGTCTGAGTCATATATCATTACTAGCCCGCATCAGGGATAGTTGTCTCATGCCGCCAACTAGTGGTGACTGGCCGGCTAATTAGGCCCGATGTAACTATCATCATCCAGAAGCCGCCCACTTACGCCTAGCATAGTGGTGTCTGCCTGGCCAACTAGGCCCGGTACGATCATATACAAAAATAAGCATGCATGTTAGCCCAATCAAAGCTATAATCATATCGGAGTGACGTAAGGTCGGTGACCTCCGACTGTATTATGGAACATTCATCATCACTATGTCTTACCTTGAAGGAGTTAATATCATGAGGTAAGACTACAACAAGAAATAACGTCAATAAATCGATCAAGTAAGATTGTCAACTCATAATAGTATTATCTCATAAGCTTCGGAATCGCTCACAAATAGGATCATCATCATCATCATTCTCATAGAACATATCTTGTCTCTATCTCATAAGGGACTCTTAATAATCTTAGACTTTCAACTGTGGAATGTAAAAAGGTCATGGTAATCCATAGAAAATGGTAATATAGGAGTCATGCCTTTGAAAGAAAGAGGACTAGCCTCAACATACCTTTACATCTTATTGGCGAGCAAACGTTCTCCTTCCAAGCTCATGACTCTACATCAAGAGAATTTGTACTAAATTAGCTCATTTAAAACATGCTCAAGTCTAAACTAAAGCGACTAAGGGCTAATGAAAATTGGGCAGCATTTCATTTGTTTCGTCAACCTTCTCCATATACTAAACAACTCCTAAACATCGACAACCACACCCAACATATCAAAATCAATAGATTTCCTCAAATTAAGCTTTGTTTATTCTCGGACTCACAACCATCCATAATCATAGCTACATCACACATCATATTCCCTTTCATATAATACTTCCTCAACGTCATTAATGTCGTTTACAACAAGAGTATACTCACGGCATATCAAGAATTATGACTCAAGTCAAGTTACTATTCAAGAATATCATTAAATCCATGTTCGACATTTGTATTCTTCTTCCTTCATTCATTCAAGTTACTCCACAACCAAATACTCTTACTAACATGAAATAGATGTAAAAATCACCTTTTATTGTGTAGGGATGAACTTTGGATGCATATGCTTCACTTGAGAGAAACTCCAACTTTAATACCCAAAGAAATCTTGAACTCTACAAACCCTAGAGGGCCTCCCCTCACAGGATTCCACTACTTTTTGGTGTTTAATATTTGATTTTCCCTTGGATATGAGTAAGTGAAGTGTGGAGAAAGTTCTAGAGGTTTTGAGAGTGTTGGAGAGAAGTGGGAAATGAAAAGAATGAATTTGTGGCCTCCTTATATAAAATTAAAAATCTACCCGTCGGGATTTATACTAACCCTTATACGGTCCTTATAACATTATACGGTCCGTATAAGTGTCCGTATTTCACCATCAAGGAGAACATATTTTTTGTTGGGTTACACGGACCTTTATACGGACCGTATAAGTGATCGTATAACTCCACTTCTTTGAAATGATTTTCGTCGTTCGTTTGATCTCCAATCCTTATGGAACCTTCTTAATACTTGTTTAACACTTCACTAGAAATCTAAGGAGCGTTATAACTTTTCCTCAAGACATCATTAGATCAATGTTAGCTCGGTACTTGTAAACCTCCTTCGAAACATGACTTATACTTGACATCCTTCAATGACTTTTCTTCTCTTGCCTCAAACGTCTTTGGAATCTTAATGAGAACCGTTAAGTAAGCTTTCTTACTTGTAAGGACATCGCATACATCTTACCCTGCGTTACTCTATCCATCACACGATGACATGAAATTTTTCGAAGTGTAACAGAAGGAAACCCTAGTCGACTTCCTCGAATCTAAGTTGGCCAATTTCGTTGGGAAGGAATTGGCGCTTGCTGCTAATAATAAGATCCGTGCCCTAAAGGTTGAAGGTTGAGCATCTGGAGGCACAACATGCTGACCTAATAAGGGAGATAGAGAGGATAAGGTAAGAGGATGATGGCTTCAAGGAGAGAATCAAGAGTTTTGAGGTCCAACTTGCAGTTGTCAAATTCCAGAGGCAAACTTACTGCGGGAGAACACCCTGACTTGTTGAGAAAGCCAAAGTTGACTCAGCTCGGGCTAAACTTTGTAATTTGTGCTTTAGGAAAATTCCTGAAGGGAGGCCTTCAGAGATATTGTGCAGAAAGAAAGTTTCTGTGGCCAAACTTAAGGCTGCTCGACTGCTCGAGGTTAACTAATTTTGAGATTACGACCCCCCATCGAGACACCCATTGTTCTCTAAGAGATAATTATGATCCGAGGGGTCTGATCTTGAGGAGTGTGAAGATGACAAGGGAGATAGTGCTAGATCGCGCTCTCCTCCCCAACCTTGGACCTTTCGCCTTATTCTCAAGCTGCCCTCACTGATGCTTCAATCCCAATCATCCTGCCTCAGCCTCGGGTACCCAACTTGCTGTTGATATTTTCAGAGGTCCGCCATAATATCTGCCTGTTACAACTTTTGTCTGACTCCTTTTGTATGGACTGTCGGGCCATTTTTTTCCCTTGGAATATATATTGAATGATCTCATCTCTTTTCCTATTAATTCTTTTTCGTTGATTTTAACATTTACATTGGCTTTGATAGTCTTTTTGGTTTCCCTTTTTTTATAGAAACCGTGTTTCCTACAAAATTCGGAGATGTGTTTTTCGGCGATGCATTGTGATCAGGGATTAATCATTTGATTTTTGAAGGGGAATACTTAGCCGTAGGGATCTTTCTGCTTTGATCCTTTTTCGGAACTATGTACTTTTTTCGGGTGTATGTGTTTGAGTTTTGACACTGGTTGATCCTTATGGATTTTTTGCTTTTAGTTCCTTTTACTGGAACGATATTTCTTACACAATCCAGGTATGTCACTTCCGGATACACATTTTATGATAGGTAATTTTACGTCTGATTCATAATAAATGAGCATCCTTTAGATTTGGTGCGATGAGGAGGATGTCTCAATCTTATTTTTAGACATGAGGTTCATTATTGAACCTTCACGCTTTGAGCCTGGAGGATGTGTCATGTGTTCGAGGCGGAAATTTCTTGTTTAGATGTTCGGAGATGTCACGACCCAATAATGTGTCATGAGGCACCTACACGGTTTCACTGGTAGGCGAACCATCCCCCAGTAGCCAAATCATTTGAAAAGTAAGCGGAAAGTCAAATACACTTAAAACATTATCCAACAGTCTTAATATGAATATACAGATAAGTGCAGAAAAATACTTTGTCTTTACAACCCCAAAACAGGTCTAACTTGTACAAGAGCTTCTAAGAGAAATTACAAGACTTAGAAATACATAAATAGATAGCTGCCTTGAAAAGTAAATAGATAGAATAATATAAAGAAGATCCAGGGCAGCAAGTCCAACTGGTAGCTCACCCTAGAATCTAGAATAGAATAACCTTGGGATCAGCCACAAGACCTGGAACTGAAGCACGGGTCCGTATCTGCATAAAGTGCAGCAAGTGTAGTACGAGTACAACCACTAGTACTCCGTAGATATCATAGGCCGACAACAGAGGAAACACACATAAGGCATATAAAGACTAAATACTCAACACATAGGACTAACACTGCTAAACCTCCTAATTATGACCAAGAATCATGTTTTCATATAAGGCAATAGGTAAGCATGTAATCAACAGGAAGGGTAGTATGATGAATGAAATGAAATGCACTGGTCAATATCTATCCTGATACACACATGCTATAGGCCATGCCATATAGTCATGACCTATGGGGAACTCGTGAGGTCCATATACCTATCACTATACTGCCCGAGGTCATTTCCCCTCTGATTGTAACCACTCACTGTATAGCTGAAATGTGAGAACCTTACTAAATCGCCCGACTTTACCGCCGAACTATAAGAACACCACTCTTACCTTTATCTTGGCCTTTTTAGACCATCTCGTATCTCCTTTTCACAACTCATCCATTAAGTATATAAGTATGAATAAATATGGCATGCATATTATCATATGCCAAAAATATCATGAATATATGAAATGGATATGCGTATACCATGCAACTACATAATATCGACTCAATTCAAGAATGGTTCCTTTTTTATGAATTAGGCAAGATGTAGCGTGATAAAGGTAAAATGAATCAATAATCACAAATATTAATCAAACATGGCTATCACAACCCACATAAACAACAACCACACCAAACCAGTGGATTTATCACCACCTCCAAAGCCCGTAGGCTCAACATGCATTCCTTGTCACAACATGTTTATTTTACACTAATTACCCATATAAATACATGCATATACCATGCTTTTTCTTGAGCCGAGGGTCTTCCGGAAAAAGCCTCCCTACCTAAGGTACGGGTAAGGTCTACGTACAATCTACCCTCCCCAGACCCCACATTATGGGACTCACTGAGTATGTTGTTGTTATTGTTGTTGTACCCATACAAATACACTGGTACCCACACAAGTTCTCATCACAGTCACTTATGTGGGACCCCCTTGCATGCCTAATACTCCTTCAGTATTTAAAAACTATATGCATCTTCTAATCAGAGTCTAAAGAGTAAACTGTAACCTACCTCGAAAGCTGAACAGGAGCCACGAACCCTCAAACTGGAGTCTTTCTCTTCTGAAGTGCCTCTGAAGGATCAAACTCTATCAAATATAGATTCTATGTTAACACACAAGTCTGTGACACCCATATTGCTATACTTCTACTCATAACCCAAAAACGACCCCAAAATAGTCAAAATCATGCCGAAGGGAAAAACTAGAAATTCAACTTAAATTCATCTTACCCATGTCTTAATAGTAAGAATCCTAAAAATCATGGAAATCTAATAAAAATTGGGCTTTCAAATTCATTTGTAACTAACCCATTTCTATAAAAAATCCTTATTCTACAATCTAAAATCATGGATGGAATCGTAAGAAAATGCTTAGATTAAGGTTAAGATCTTACCCCAAGAAGAACCTTGAAGAAATTACTTGAAACTACCCAAAATTGGACTCTCTAGATCGTTGGTTTTGGAAGAATGGGGTTCGAAATTAGATATTAAATCTGTCCAGGACAAATTACCCTTCACGATCACGCGGGCTAGCTCGGGATAGCGGTCTACCCCGGCCTAGCGCGAACACGATGAACCAAGGTAACCCGACCTAGACCCCTTTCTCCTTCGCGAACACGAGAGAATGGACACGATCGCGACCCTATGGCCCTAACATGCCTCGCGAATGCGAGCCTTCTTACGCGGTTGCGTAGAAGGACATCAGCAACACCTGAAACCAGAAAAATCAGGTTTCTCCAACTTTCTGTCTGATACCCGAATCTCATTTGGAGCCTCCGGACACAAACCAAGTATGCATTTCAGTCATAAAACACGCTACGAACCTACTCGCGCACTCGTAATTCCCAAAAGAGGTCATTTTGACTAGGTGTTGAACAACGTCAACTCCAATTCTCCAAATTATTAACTTCTCAACCAACTACCCAAATCATACTCGAACACATCAGGATCCAAACCAATAGATCGACCAACTCAAAAATACATTTCGAACCTAATGCAACTGTTGGAATTCCATTTTGGACACGTTTACCCAAAAGTCAACTATAGTCAAAGTTTCCCAACACCAAAACTTAAGAAACTCAAAAGTAGGATTTTTATTACCAATATTAATCTGATTTCCTCGATAATCACGCCATCCATCCCTGAAGTCAAATATGCCAAAATAAAGCTAAGGGAATGGTCGTTTGGGAAAAAGAAGTATAATCCTCAAAATGACCTAACGGGTCATTACATCATCCACCACTTAAACACACGTTCGTCCTCGAACGAAAAGAGAAAGGAAGTACTTGAATTGACGAAAAGTTGGGGATATCTACTCCGCATGTCCAACTTAGTCTCCCAAGCTGCCTCTTCAATCGGACGATCCTTCTATTGAACCTCTACTGAAGCTATCTCTTTGGATCTGAACTTCAGAATCTGCCTATCTAAATAGCAACCGGCTCTTCCTCAAATGTCAAATTCTGATCAAGTAACATAGAAGTGAGATGTAAATTGTTTCCCTCGATCTGAAATGATAGAAGTGGGCACCCTATGCAAATGAACTATCTATCGGATGTAGATTCTTGCCAGCTTCTCCAAATGGTAAGTAGTCTGAATAGGTAAGAAATGTGTCGGCTTAGTCAAACTATCCATAATGACCCAAATAGCAACAAACTTCCCCATAGTCCCTGGTAACCCTACCATGAAGTCCATAGCAATCCGCTTTTCATTTCCACTCAAGTATAGGCATGCTATGAGTAATTCCATCAGGCTTTTGGTGCTCATACCTCACATGTTGGCAATTCAAACACTGGGATACATACCCTACAATATCCCTCGCCATACTACACAACCAATTATATTGGTTAAAATCTCGATACATCTTTGTAGCCCCCAAATGAATAGGGTACCTCTAACTGTGAGCCTCCTTAAATGATCAATCTAGTCAAATCCCCAACTTGGGGAACATATATATGGCCTTTGATTCTCAAAATGCCCTTATCATCTAGAATTTCCTCCTTGGCCTTTCCATGCAACACTTTATCCCGAATTTTACACAACTTCGCATCATCAAACTGTCGAGCCCTAATATGCTTTGGTAAGGAAGACCGTGCCTCCATACACGGTAAAACCTTGCCATGTTCCGAAATATCAAGTCTCACCATGATATTTTCCCAAGATGAAAATCCATAGAGAAATAATGCTCTCCTACCTATAACCAAGCTAGGCTACCTATACTCACCGCTTTCCGACTCAAGGCATCCACCACTATTTGGGCTTTTCCCGGATGATAAAGAATAGTCATATCATATTACTTGAGCAACTTCAACCATCTCTGTTGCCTCAAATTGAGATCCTTCTGATTGAAAATGTGGTAAAGACTTCAATAATCCATGAACACCTCATAATGCACACCATATAAATAGTGCCTCCAAATATTCAATGCCAAAACTACCCCGCCAACTCCAAATCATGAGTGGTGCAGTTCTTCTCGTGCACTATAATACCATCCTAAGACACTGCATGTCCCAACAACGCCACAAAACTAAGCCAAAGCTCGCACTTAGAAAACTTAGTGTAGAGTTGCTTCTCATTCAGAATCCCAAGCACAATCCTCAAATGCTACTCATGCCCCTTATAATACTAGAGTAAATTAGAATATCATCAATGAACACGATCACAAAAGAATCCAAGTATGGTCTGAAGACACCGTTTATCAAATCTATAAAGGTTGTTGGGGCATCGGTCAGCCTAAAAGAAATAACCAAAAACTCATAATGACCATAACAGGTTCTGAAGGCTCTCTTAATGATATCCACCGCCCTATTCTTCAATTGGTGATAATGGGACCTTAAATCGATCTTAGAGAAGACCGATGCACCCCAAAGCTGATCAAATAAATCAACAATGCGAGGAACGGAATACTTGTTCTTTATTATAATCTTGTTCAGCTATGTCGCATCCTTCTTCTTCATAAATACCACCGGAGAATCCAAGGTGAAAACACTAGGTCTAATGAACCCCTTACTCAACATAGGTCTAATGAACCCTTTACTCAACATATCTTGCAGTTGCTCCTCGAATTTCTTCAACTCTGTTAGCGCCATCTGATATGGCAAAATAGAAATGGGCTTGGTGAATGGCTCCAAATCAATGCAGAAGTCAATATCACGATCCAATCGAACACCCGGTAGATCTGTCAGAAACACCTTGGGAAACTCCCTCACTACCGGCACCGACTCAAGTGGAGGAGTATCTGCACTAGTGTCCCGAACATAAGCTAAATAGTCCAAACATCCCTTCTTAATCATCCGCCGAGCTCTAAGGAGAGATACAGGGAAAAGGTACAAATATACCCCTCAACTTTGCGATTTAGAGCAGATATACCCCCGTTAAAAAGTGGTGTACATATTTCCTTGTCGCTATAAAATAGTGTAAATATACCCCTGCCCATACACAAATAGTGAAAATATACCCTTTTCGCTGAAGGATTTTAAAAAATATATCATTTAGCTTATTTTTTAATTACAAAAAACTCCACATGGCTTTTAAAAAAAATCTACTCATTTTTTTAGTAGACATATATTTTCTAACGCCACATGGTAAATGTTTTTACTAGGTCGGGTCTGGTTCGTTTAAAAAAAAATATCTCTGTGGCTTTGAAAAAAATAAGTCTACCCAATTTTTAAAATTGAACAGACCCGACCCACCAGTAAAAAAATTATCATGTGGCTTTAGAAAAATATGTCTACTAAAAAAAATGGTAGACTTTTTTTTTTTTTTTTAAAGCAACATGGTATTTTTTTTTTAATTAAAAAATAAACTAAATGATTTTTTAAAAAAAATTGTCAGCAAAAAGGGTATATTTGCACCATTTTATAATGGCGCGAGCATATTTACACCACTTTTATAACGGGGGGTATACCTACTTTAAAGTGCAAAGTTGAGGGGTATATTTTTACCTTTTCCCAAATATATAACCCTCTCCGGCGCGTGACTTGCAGAACCTTTCCATTCCAACCTAGGAACTCTTGACATGACTAATGTAACTGTCTTGGCATGACAGTCCAGGATCGCATGATAAGATGACAACCAATCCATGCTTAGAATAATGTCAAATCTACCGTGTCTAGAATCTTCAAATTAGCCCAAGTGTCATACCCCATCCAAGTAACAACACAAAATCGATCCACCACTACAAAATCCCCAATAGGAGTAGAGACTCACACATATCCATACTCGAAGCAACAAATAGGGAGACACAATTAGAGAATGTAGAGACTGGATCAAATAATGTCACAACTGACCGATGATAACCGAAATAGTATTTGTGATAATTGCATCAGAAGCCTCAGCCTCTGGCCTACCAGGGAAAGCATAGCAATGGGCACATCCTCCATCAGACTGCGTACCTCTACTACCACTACCGCCTGACTAAACTCCACCGCTCGCTGACTAAGAACTACCCCAATCAGACTGATGACCGCCTCTGCCAGGCTGCGAACCCCCTCTATTATAATTATTACGGTTCGTTTTTTACGCCGGCGCAAAAAAGCTACTAAGAGGTTGTCGGTGCTTTAATTGGATTTTAGTATTTTAGAGTCGCCACCTAATTTATTTAAGGAAAACTAGAAAAATTGGGTTAAAAGAGTTTTTCAAACAAGAGAAAAAATCTTTTGGACCAAAGTTCGAGGTAAAGATTTTGGTGATACCCTAGGGAAGTTTTTACACACCTTAGTATTAAAGATCCGTAGAATACGGTTGACCTATGAGCTTCAATGTGTGATTTTTTGTAATTATTGCTTAAAAATGGTTTAAGTTTCTGCAAAATGTCATTCTTTTTCATATCATAACTTTAAGACAATTTTTACAAAAAGCCCCTTATAAAAAGTGTTTTGGGTTTAAAAGTCCACGCAAGTATTCAACTCACTTTATTTCTGGACTAGGGAACACCCGGGATTTCTCCCGAGTAGAGTCACTACTATTCTAATCCTAATAAAATGAGTTTAGTTCTTACAGGTTTTACTATTCGTATATATATAAAATATGGAGTATACCTCTGATTTTTATACTTATACCTCCGATTTTTATACTTATATATATACAAAGATCACAAGTATTTTAAGTATAAGTCCAATTTCATTATTTGAAGCTCATAGGTTAATAATATTCCAAGTCCAGATTCCATCATACTCTCAAGCTTAGCCCATTAGATTTCACCTCAATTTAGTCCATCAGAATCACGGGCTTCCAGGCCCAAAACGTTCTTGGTCCAATATTCCAAAATTTTCCAAGTCCACAGATCCGTCTCATAAAAATGTCCAAGTTGTTTTGTTCAATAAGTCCATTTCAGTTCCAGAAAATTATCTTTGGTACATAGAGGGAAAGAATTCTCAATTCATTTTTAGGCTTAGTTTTAACTTTAAAAGTAGCACTTATCAGGAAATTATTGTTTCATCATGGGTTTACAGTCCAAAATTCATCAGTTGTTAATTTGAAGAATCATTTTCTACATTTTTTATCTAACTTTGAGTTTAACCGAAAATCCCATCTTTTACTTTTGCACTTAGCCACAATATTTTGTAAAAAAACAGTTTCAGACCTCAAAATTAGGATTAAGCTTGAAAATGGCTATTAGCCGAGTTTCAAAAATCATTTTTTTGGCAACTTACCTAAATTACTAGGTGTTTCCTAAGTTCTAACATACATAAGGGGTTCCAATAATTCACAATGTTTTTACAAATACAATTTTGCACATAATGAATAAAAGAAGAAGTTTAGGCTATTGGGCCTACCTAAGATCACCGGTTAATATTTTCATCCATAGTTGCGCCTTCATATTTTCGCCCATGATTAAGCCTTCAACATATTAGCTGTAACGACACGTCCGGTCGTTATTTAATACTTCGCGAACCTATGCCCAATCTAGGTCTATGATCATAAATAATAAGCCCCATGGGGTGTTTTAAAGATTAATAGAGAGAAAAATCAATTTCGGAAGGAGTTAGAAGTCGTAGGCCCAGGGCAAATATTGGACCGCTATAGCGGCCAAGGGACTGCCACAAGGGTCCTGCTATAGCGAGACCTCGGCGGATGAGGCGGGGCAGCAATGTGTTTTCTTCTGTTACTCAGTTATATTTCACCCTCCTTTATAATAAAAGACCCTGCAAGGCTGCCATTAGGTTTTCACAAGAAAAACCCTTGACACCAAGAGAAGAGGCTTTTTCCAACATTCTCCACATCCTTCGCTACAACTATCATCTCCAATGGATTCAGATAAAAGCTAGGAAAGCGAGCAATTCATGGAAATTCAAATAGTTGTTCGCCATCGAGGTATGTTATGGTTTACTTGAGTTAGACTTTGATTAGTGAATCACATATACATTTAGAGTTGACGGGAGATTGCATGATTAGGTCTTCGAACACGGAGTTTGGATGGATATATTCAAAAACCTAACGAAATTACGTATAAATAGTAACTAGGGTAATAATGAGTATTTATTTGAGCATTAAGTGCTACCATCGTTGAGGGTTATGTGTTACGGGTCTGAAAGTGATTATTCATCCCAGCTAGAAAAAGGAAGTTCGTTGTACGGAATATGTATTCGTAGGTATATTGATTTCCGTCTTTATTTCTAAGTATATTGAAATATTCATATGATTTTCATTCGTGTTAACAAGATGTTTGTATTGAGAGGACTGAAAGAAATCGTGATAGTGCTACGCCCATCAAGAGCATGATTTATGACATTGTTTCATTCATTTGCATCATTGCATACATTGCATGTTGTTATGAGGAAATAAATGGAGCAGAAAGTCTGAGTACTGCCAGTTGTGTTATCCGGTCATATGGCCGAGTTGGGTGGAATATAAGTTTCTATTTGTCAGCCAATCATTGGCAATAAGGTGACGATGAGTATATTTATATGATGTGGATCCGCGTCCGAGGTTCTTTCCGGAGCGGAGGATATATGGCTCGGGTCCGATAAGTATCCGGAACGAGTGGTACATGGACACCGTGGGTCCCCGGTAGGTCATGACTACCGAATAATGATATTAGTTAGCATGTATGTACCGTGTGATTGGGCCCTTGCATTGCATCTGCATTGCATTACATTTCATACTGCCATGTCCTTATGTTTGTGTACTGACAGTCTGTTATATTGCATTGTGCATCTCTTATGATTTTGTTGAGTTTGTGTAAGGTGGTGATTATTATGAAGGTAAGTGTAACAAAGTGTCACGACCCAACTGGAGGGCCATGACGGGCACCCGATGCTAACCCACCCGGGCACCGCTTATCGTACATTTTCATTCACATCTAGGTGAGCCACATAGCTTAGTCATAATTTCTATCCATCATTCATGCTAATCTCATTGGGCAACAACACAGTAACATCATTATCAACAACTATGCCCATATCCATATACATAAGCCGACGAGGCTATCAAAATAATATACAAAATATGAGCCGACAAGGCTGCAAGACATCTAACCATACACAATTGTCTACGAGCCTCTAAGAAGAATATGTCACATTATATAGGCGGGACAGGACCTCGCCATGCCCATAGGTATGTACACAAAATAATAATACCAAAAGTTGTAGCTCCGAATGAAATAGAGCTCCTCTATGCAGCCCCTGAATAAGAAATCTATGGATCTAGCCTGTCTCCCTGTCCACCTGCGGGCATAACGCAGCGTCTACAAATAAAAGGACGTCAATAAGAATAATGTACCGAGTATGTAAAGATAATCAACATCATACAGAGTATAAGAGACAAGATAAGAAGTAGGATAAGAAA
>NW_026727054.1:0-40863 GCF_029784015.1 Lycium ferocissimum | reverse complement strand
ATTTTTCTTTATTTGTCTACAAGAATTTGGGCGCATCTCCCCTATAAATCCAACTCCGAATAAAACCCTTAAATGAAACAACCCCCAAAACAACATCAACAACCCCAATAATCGCAAAAACACATATTAACACAAATATCTTTCTTTCGCAAATGCATTAATTTCCTTCTAACTTACCCTTTCATAAAAAGGGTCAACGTTTTCATATTTATCTACTAATTAAGGCCTTAAATACATTTCGGACATGTTTCTCATTCCCTCAAACACGCAAGGTTTCCATCAAACCAAAATTCATCCAAAACCTCTAATCTTAAACTGCATATTCATAACATTTTTCCATCTTCAATTCAAAATATAATCAAAATTTCACGTCAAAATTTCTTTTCACCCTTATATGAAAATCATATAAAACCCACATAATTTCTCAAATTACATCCCAAATTTCAATGCCAATTCAAGCATTAAACCTTCTTTTCCACAAAGGTCAAAACGACACAACAACAAACAAAATGAATTAAATTCACTTCTCCTCCTACAATGTTATATCCCGCTTTTTTGGCAAGCGGAAATTGAGCAATCGCGGGGGACGAAACGGCCACATTTTCATTTTTTTATAAAATGAATGACTTATGAAGCATTTAAAGCGGAATTATTGAGAAAGGTAAAAGGCATAAAGGGAAACCAAAAGCCCGGGGAAATGGGGAAAAACAAAGGAAAAATTTGGAATATCGTTAGTTTAAAATTACAAAACACGATTGGAGTTAATTGGGCTCAAAAAAATCAAAAGGAAATGGGGCCCAAAAGTCGGGGGGCCCGGGCCCTGATAGTTGGGCTTTTTTTTTAATTAATTCATGTGATGAATTAATATAAGAATAAGTCATCGTATTTCCTAAATTCTCTAGAAAATTAAGAAAAGAAGAACAAGAGAAAAAAGGAAAAAAAAGCACAGGCCATTCCCATGGAAAAACAAAAGAACTTTGGAAATTTTTTTCTTTAAAGGGAAATTTTTCTTTTCCCATCCAAACACCATATTGAAGGGTCCTAAAAAAAGTAAATGGTTTTTGAAACAAGAAAAACACATTTCTGGGAGTTGCAAATTTAGAAGTAGGAATAAAGGAAAATAAGAATTCATCCTTTTTTATATGTTATGGATTTTTTGTGGTAAAGTATAAAATATAAATTCAAAAAAAAATATATGAGGGGGGCCCGGGAGGTGTGCTATATATATGTGTGTGTGGAAATCATGTTTAACTATTTTATTGAATGTTTGGTTGTTATTGTATGGATGCTATGTTGATAAAGAAAGTGGAATGATTGTGGAGAGGTTGGCCGTGTGTTGTGTGTGTGTGTGAGTGACCGTGCATGTGTGAAGTGGTGTAGCCGTGGGGTGGTGGTGCAATATGGAAGGGAATGAATTGATTTTATTCTATGTTTTAATTGTTATTGTGTGGGTTTTAGGTTGCCAATAAAAGCTTAATGATGTTAGAGAAATTGTTGTAGTTGGAGACTTGATGTAGAGATTATGTAACTTGAATATAGTGTTCTTGCATGCATGGAGGAACATGTTGATAGTGTGATGTTGTTAAAGTGCAATTGTTAAGTTGTTATTGTTATTATGGAAGTTGGAAAGTCTTGAAGAAAGTAATATGTTGATTAAATTGTTAGGATGTACTTTGGGTTGGTTATTGAGATTGTTAGTATGAATATTGGCATTGTTGTTGTTAGTTTGGCCGGGTTGAATTCCCGGGATTGTTGATGATTGAAATTGGCCAACTTGAATTTGGCGGGATGGCGTAATTATAGGGGAAGTGCTGCCAAAATTTACATTCAGCCAAGTGTTATTTTAAGAATTCAATTCTAAAGGCACTAATCATGTTTGGTAAACATGACCAATTTGTAGATTCTGGCGGATTTGCGACGTGAATTTGGAGTAGCATAAGGAGCGAAAAGAGGTATGTAAGGCTTCACCCTTCTTTCTATGGCATGTCTTAGACGTACTAAGTCGAATACGAGCCTCGGGGACCACTCCTCTTCTCGAAATTCAAGATTGAAATTTGTTACTATTCATTCAGTAGGATTGAACCTAAAACTGTGCGAAATGTTGGAAAAACCTCCTAAACCTCTAGAACTTGCATAAGTAAGTCCCGATTACTCTAAAGCTCCCATAAGTGATATCATGGCACGTATTATGCGTAAATTGTGTACGCCGCCCCATTCGGCTCGAGCGGGGTCCACTTATTCCCTAATTTCCTCTGGCTCCCTTCGGTTTATTTCAATATTACGGTTAAAGGAAACTTTTGGAATATTATTCCGACTATTAAATAAAAGTTGTTTTAACTAAACCCTCGACCCCGAGGTATGATTTTCTTTACTAAAAGTTTTCAAGTGTTCTCCAAAATATAAACATATATACATTTTTTTTAAAAACTAAGTTTTACAATATTGCCAATTCTTATGACCTAAACAATGACTATGATCCTATGATGACCATGAATCTATAATGTCTAAGATCCTACGATACTATGTTCCTATGATGACAATGATGATGTCTAATATGCTATGCCTATGACTCGATATGCTATGCTATGTTCTATGTTGATAGTCTCGCCTTATGATTATCATTCCTCCAAGGTGAGACAAAGTGTCCATGATTACTCCATCATGCGATCGGAGGATTCGACCTTACGTCACTCCGATAAAGTTATAGCTTTTACTTGGGCTCTTATGCATGCTTAAGTTAAGGCGGTTATACAGGTACCTAGACGGCGGGCATGTCACCGCTACGGCGGCGACCATTGGATGATTATACCGCGCCTAGATGGTAGGGCATGTCACCGCTTATGCGGACTTGATGTATATGCGGGTCTGGGGGCCGGGCACGACCACCACTAGTGGGCGGCACGAGATATTTACCCCGGACGCGGGAGGCCCGGACGCGGGCTAATAATATTATGTGACTCAGGCAGGCTATGATGCCCTATGTAATGTAGACATATTATATAAGTATGTATGTAAAGATAAAGGTAAGCATGCATGATTCCGCCCTCAGGGGCAGATAGTTACAGCCATGTTTTATTTATATCTCTGATAATGTTCCTTATATTACTGTTCTTATTCCGTTTTTTGTTATCATGCTATGATTTATGCCTTACATACTCGGTACATTATCGTGCGCGTCCCTTCTTGTGGGCGGCTTTGCGTTTCGTGCCGCGCGAGGTCGGCGAACGGGCGGACTCGATCGTTAGAGCTCTACCGGCCCGTACACGACGGCGCTCCGGTTGTTCGGAGCCTAACCCACGTAGTACTCTTTTGTATATATTTTCGGGCACGACAGTACTCGGCCTTTTTTTATGTATAAGTGTATTATGTCTAGAGGCTCGTAGACAGATATGTTCAGTCAGTTATGTACAGTTAAATATGTGATATTTTGGCATCTTAATGCCGTCGTATGAAGCGATAGCAAAGCTGGCTAGTTTATGTTCATAGTGACGCTGCTGATGCTAATGTTCAGTTTGAAAAAAATATGGCACTGTTTGCACGACTTGCTAAGAGGTACAGGTAAGACGGTAGGCAAGGGGTGCTCGGTACAAGTATCGGGTACTCGTCACGGCCCCTAGACGGGTCGTGACAAAAGTGTTATCGGAGCCGGTTCGGTCTAGGGGTTTGTCTCCTGGAGCCGTGTCCGGTGGAGTCTTGTTTATGGGTGTGTAGCGCGCCACACTTATAAACGGGAGGCTACGGAGGCATTTAGGAAATATGACCTTCTTTGTATTCTAAGATCGTGCGATAGAAACTATGCTACCGAGGATTCCATATTCCTTTCTTAATCCTATGTTATGGTTTTCGGTAATGCGCGAAGAAGAAAGCTAAGGCGGCCCGAGGAGGGCGAGACGGCGACCCGAGACCGGCGGTGGCGAGGAGCCGTCCGGCTATTGACTCGGTTAGTTGCCGCGGAGCTCGGCGGCAAGATACGGACCGGGGGACGGGCGGTAAGTGCTAGGGCCGTGACTTTATCATCTGAACCCTGGGAGTTCTACGGCTCGAAACCGAGAAGAAGACCGCGAAATTTCATAGACGAGATGTTAAGGACACGAGAATAATACACGCTTCGAATCTGAGTCGAGTGGAATTGGCGTCGTACAGATTGCGGGATGTGCGGTTACGTGGTATAATAGTTGGATATTATCGAGGGGAGCAAGTGCCCCTCCCCGGTTTGGCGGGGAGTTTACGGAGGGCGTTTTATAACGGCATTTCTTCACGGAGGTTCGACGAGCTCGGTGATATGTTTACGAACCTTAAACGGGGAAATATGAGTGTCGGGGAGTATAGTCTCCGCTTCACTCGCTAGCCGGGTATGCCCCGGCCATGATAGGCTGATATGGAGATCATATACACCGATTCGTGAGTGGGTTGGGGCCACGCTTAATCAAGGAGTGTTTGACGGCTTCACTCCGGGATGGGATGACCATTGCCGTATCCAAGCCCGTACTCAAAACCTGGAGGAGCGACATCGGTTAGGAAAAAGGGAGCATTATTTGGAAAGGAGTTCTAGAAAAAGGGCGGGTCTTTTGGGACCAGAGTGAGTATGGGGGAGGGCGAGGCACGGCGGTATTCCGGTATTCAAGCCATCGGCGACCGGTGCACCTCCTCGATTTGCGGACGGGGATTTGACCGCCACTAGTTACTCGAGACAAGACCCGAAATCGGGGAATTTGGGTTCTCGACTTGAAGGAGCATCCGGACGAGGGAGAGACGACCGGTTCACGATGTCCCCGGTCACAAATTACATTACAGTCCGTGTCGTCAAGGTACGAATGCTTGTTATGTTTGCGGACCCATTGGGCACTGATGCGTGAATGCCGTTTGCGGCCCCAGTAGCGAGGGGGCCGGCCGCCGCGAGACGACGGCGGGATCTTTTCCATCGTGCACCCTCTGGGACGGACTTCCCGAGGCCCCGACGGGTCGTGGCCGAAGCGAAGAGAACCGTGCCTATGCGGTGGTGACGGCGGGACCACAGGCCTTCGCGGATGCGGCCTGAGTACTTTTGGCCCCGCTATGATATGCGTGTTAATTGATTTGGATTCTATTTTATTCTACGCCGCCTTTGCATTGCTAAACATATTAAGAATTCGGAGGGAAAGTAGAACTATAAATAAAGGAAATATGTGTTACGTGGGCGTTTTGCAAGCTAAGACCCCGACTCGTTCCATTATGGGATATGAGTTGTGCGATGAAGGTAGGAGGAAGGCAAGATACTAGTAGTAAGATCCTAAATGCATTAAAGTTTCAAGGTTAAGCGTCTAGGGGAGAGCAATTTCACGATGGGTGACCCCACACGAAATATCTTGAAAATTCCACAATGTGGGAACAAGAGAGAATGCAAAATTAGACGTAGCCTAGAGAGTAAATTACGGTGTGTGGAGTGGTTGGAAGGACCTATAAAGGTCGGTAGGCGGAGATGGACTAGACTAGCGAAAGGGGCGGACATGTTGGACCAAAATGGATTATGACGATTCGGGGACCAACAAGAGGGACTTGCGAGAAAATGGAGTTAAATGCTAATGTAACTTGAAGGCAACCTAAGCTCCTGGAATAGGTACGTTGGGCGATAAGTGAGATATCTATGAAGGAGACCTTCCCGAATATTATAATGCATCATGAGGCCCGGTCTAACATTCGAGGACGAATGTTCTTAAAAGGGGAGGATGTTATATCCCGTATTTTGCACATTCGGGAAACTTGGACAAAATAATGGTGATTTGTAAGAATAGGGATCTATTTTGATCTTATTTGGCGGGTATGTTGTTACTTATGGAAAACATTGACACGAGAACATCGGAGACGGCTAAGGGCAAAATTGGAATTGTGGAAATTTGTTTCGGGAATTATAAAATACGATTGGTGAAGAATTGGGCTCAAAAAAAAATATGAAATTTAGGCCCAAAATCAAGAGGGTGGCCGGCCATGCCTAGGCCCAACCCATGATTTTAATGAAATTTCCATGTGCTTAATTAATTATAAATTGATCCTTAGCCTTAGAAGTTTCAAGAAAACAAAGGAAAAATCAAGAAAAAAAAAAGAGAAGAGAGAAAACGGCTAAGGGAGAAAGAGAGGAGAAAAGAGAAAGAAAAAAATTCTAGCCCTTCAACCTTGGTTCAAAAATTGAAATCTTCATATATTCTTAGTGAGCTCAAGGTGCTCTACAAGTTGATATAATTTTCAAGTCAAGGGGGTGCTTATCTTGGCAAGAAGAATTTATTGGAAAGGTAAGAATTCATCCTTCTTTGTATGTTATGGATATTTGTGGATGTTGTAGTGCATGAAAATGGATGAAATTCATGAAGAGCAAATATATAGAGGGGTGGCCGTGAGGTGTAATATATATATGTGTGTGTGGAAATCATGTTTAACTATTTTATTGAATGTTTGGTTGTTATTGTTGTGGATGCTATGTTGATAATGAAAGTGGAATGAGTGTGGAGAGGTTGGCCGTGTGTTGTGTGTGTGTGTGAGTGACCGTGCATGTGTGAAGTGGTGTAGCCGTGTGGTGGTGGTGCAATATGGAAGGGAATGAATTGATTTTATTCTATGTTTTAATTGTTATTGTGTGGGTTTTAGGTTGCTAATACAAGCTTAATGATATTAGAGAAATTGTCGTAGTTGGAGACTTGATGTAGAGATTATGTAACTTGAATATAGAGTTCTTGCATGCATGAAGGAATATGTTGATAGTGTGATGTTGTTAAAGTGCAATTGTTAAGTTGTTATTGTTATTATGGAAGTTGGAAAGTCTTGAAGAAAGTAATATGTTAGCTAAATTGTTAGAATGTACGTTGGGTTGGTTATTGAGATTGTTAGTACGAATATTGGCATTGTTGTTGTTGGTTTGGCCGGGTTGAATTCCCGGGATTGTTGATGATTGGAATTGGCCAAGTTGAACTTGGCGGGATGGTGTATTTATAGGGGAAGTGCTGCCAAAATTTCGGTAGCCAAGTATTATTTTAAGAATTCAATTCTAAAGGCACTAATCATGTTTGGTAAACATGACCAATTTGTAGATTCTGGCGGATTTGCGACTTGAATTTGGAGTGGCATAAGGAGCGAAAAGAGGTATGTAAGGCTTCACCTTCTTTCTACGGCATGTCATAGATGTAATAGGCTTGACTACGTGTCTCGGGGACCATTCTAATCCTAGAAATCCGAGTTTGAATTTAACTACTATTCATTCAGTAGAATTGAACTAGAACTTGCACGAAATGTTAGAGAAACTCCTTAGACATCCAGAACTCACACAAATAGGACTCGATTACCCTAAGACCCTCCTAAGTGACGCTATGAATTGTAATGTACGCAAATTTGATACGCCGCCTCATCTGACTCGAGGTGGGTCCACTATTCCCTAATTTCCTCCTACGGCTCCCTTCGGTTTATTTCAATATTACAGTTAAAGGAAACTTTTGAATATTATTCCGACTATTAAATAAAAGTTGTTTTAACTAAACCCTCGACCCCGAGGTATGATTTTCTTTACTAAAAGTTTTCAAGTGTTCTCCAAAATATACATTTTTCTTTAAAAACTAAGCTTTACAATATTGCCAATTCTTATGACCTAAACAATGACTATGATCCTATGATGACCATGAATCTATAATGTCTAAGATCCTACGACGACTATGTTCCTATGATGACAATGATGATGTCAGATATGCTATGTCTATGACCCGAAATGCTATGCTAGGTTCTATGTTGATAGTCTCGCCTTATGATTATCATTCCTCCAAGGTGAGACAAAGTGTCCATGATTACTCCATCATGCGATCGGAGGATTCCGACCTTACGTCACTCCGATAAAGTTATAGCTTTTACTTGGGCTCTTATGCATGCTTAAGTTAAGGCGATTGTACAGGTGCCTAGGCAGTAGGGCATGTCACCGCTACCGGCGGCAGCCATTGGATGATTATACCGCGCCTAGATGGCCGGGCATGTCACCGCTTATGCGGTGCGATGTATATCTTTTGGTCCTAGAGGGCGGCACGACCACCACTAGTGGGCGGCACGAGATATTTACCCCGGACGCGGGAGGCCGGACGCGGGCTAATAATAATGTGTGTGACTCGAGAGCGAGCTATGATGCCCTATGTAATGTAGACATATTATGTAAGTATGTATGTAAAGATAAAGGTAAGCATGCATGATTCCGCCCTCAGGGGCAGATAGTTACAGCCATGTTTTATTTATATCTCTGATAATGTTCCTTATATTACTGTTCTTATTCCGTTTTTTGTTATCATGCTATGATTTATACCTTACATACTCGGTACATTATCGTACGCGTCCCTTCTTGTGGACGTTGCGTTTCGTACGCGCGGTCGGCGAACGGCGACTTGATCGTTAGAGCTCTACCAGCCGTACACGACAGCGCTCCAGTTGTTCCGGAGCCTAACTTCTGTGGTACTCTTTTGTATATATTTTCGGGCACGACAGTACTCGGCCTTTCTTTTATGTACAAGTGTACTATGTCTAGAGGCTCGTAGACAGATATATTCGATCGATTATGTACAAGTAAATATGTGATATTTTGGCATCTTAATGCCGTCGTATGAAAAGCGATAGCAAGTCGGCTTTATGTTCATAGTGACGGTGATGCTATGTTCGGTTGAAAAAAATATGTGCTTGTTTGCACGACTTGCTAAGAAAACGGAGTAAGACGGTAGGCAAGGGGTGCTCGGTACAAGTATCGGGTACTCGTCACGGCCCCTAGACGGGTCGTGACACATACGAACAAACCGGACCCATGACCCACAAATATGACTACAGGCCTCTACAACCAAAACAGAACATACGAACATATGACGGGATAGGGCCCCGCCGTATTCGAACAGTCACAAATATACGAGATATACATAGCAAAACATATATATACCAAATATGGGCTCGGATCAAGGGAGAACTCCAAAATAGCACGGGAATGGGAAGCTAAACCGGAGGATCACCCAACCGAGCGTTTGTACCTGCGGGCATGAAACGCGGCCAAGAACGGGGTCGGTCGAAAGAAGTACCGAGTATGTAAGCGAGAGAGTACAGTAATCCAAACCGTGAATTCGGAGTCGGAAGATCTGAAACAAATACGGAAGAAACGGATCGGACTGTGCGGAATGCGAGTAAACAAAATGCAAATAAAAGTCATGCGTAGGGCTCGGAACGTGGTCACCCCACGACGCGGTGCCACAACACATCATACTCCGTGTTTTCAAATCCCCGTACATCTCCGAACACATCACAACATCACACATATCAAATCATCGAATATATCGGATGCCATATCACATCATAACACCATAAACGATGGCAAGCCCTATGGCGAGGTCTCGGAAACCGTAACACATCATACTGCCGAATGTGTCATAATGCGCACGATCACAGAACCGGCCCGGGTACCGGCGAACGAAGTCATAATCATGGGCACGAGCAGAGTAGTGCAGAAACCGTATGCAAATTTAAAGGTAAGTTCCAGGACTCGACACATAATTCCACATACGAACACTTTAGGATCAGAAGGCTCAAAATGAGTATCGAGTTAATCGGAATTAGTATACAAAAGTCGCGGACTTTTAAGTTATCAATTTTTTCTCAAAAACACATCGTAGGTCATTCTCGAAAAATTTAGTATCATTCATAGTAATGAGTGTTCAAACGACATTATAGGACATTTCAAACGGACCTTAGAGTCATAGGCAAACACTTCCTTCTCATATCGTACGGAAATGAATCAAACAAATCAAATAAGGGAAGTCTCGGGACTTGCGGGCCCACCTCGGGTCAAGTCGAGGCGGCAGACATAAATTACAGACATTAGGCTCCCTAAGGTTATTCATAAGAGTTTCGGAGCGATTCGAATACATTTGCGAAAGTTACAAAGGTTTAAGCATTCTTTTAGCCAAATATAAGGATTATAGTTCAGTTGTTGTTGAATGAATAGTATGCCAAATCGAACTTGGATTTCCAAGAGCAGAATTATCCCCGAGGTTCCGATCTTAACCTAGTAGGACTAGGACATGCCAAAAAAAGAAAGATAAGCTTTACATACCTTACGGACGTCTTATGCTTGCTTAAACTCAAATCCGTTTCGTCTAGAATGCTCGCAAATGGTCAAGGTTACCAAATGTAAATCATATGCTTTTGGGAAGCTTATTCTTAGCCCTTATTTGTCTACAAGAATTTGGGCAGCATCTCCCCTATAAATCCAACATCCCCGAGCATTAAACTCGGCTTAAATGACAACAACCAACCCAACAACAACATCAACAACATCAATAATCGAATTAAAACGCATTCTAGCATGAATGGTATTGCTTTCTTCATAATGCAATAACTTCCATTCTAACTTCACACTTTCAATCCAATATCGACGTTTTGATATTTGTCTACTAATTCATGGCCATTCAAATACAATTTGGACACATTTCTCATTATTCTACAAAATATACAAAAATTTTCATCAAACCATAATTCATCCCAAGCTCCTACAAATGCAACAAAACTACAAAATTGTATTGCCTCCTTCCAAGTTCATTATCCAAAACACTAATCCACATTCTAAAATCTTACTTTCACAGTTTTATAAAAACTATATAAAAATCATATAATTCCCCATAACAATCCGCAACCATTTTCAATGCCAACTCAACTCGTTAAACATTCATTTACGTCGTAAATACCACAACAACACAACTAACAAACCATATGGACTTCAAATCATTTTCCTTTCCTTGTCCATACCACACGCCACACACATATATGCACACACCCACACGGCCATGCACACACACACCATAATTTCATGATTTTCATGCACTTTTAATCACCATAGCACATATACTTCTTCCATGACATAAAGGGATGAAATTCTTACCTCTTTCTTCAAAGTTCCACTTGCCACGAACGTAGTTCTTTCGCTTAACTAATTGTATCACGTTGAAGAGCGTCTTGAGCTTGTTACTAATTCACGAAGAACAAGATTTTTGGATGAAGCTAAAGGGCTTGGAATTTTTTTTTTCTCCTTGTTGCTTCGGCCGAATGGCCTTTTTTTTCTCTCCTTCTCTTCTTTTTTTTTTTCTCTCAATTTTTCTTGAAGTTTCTATGGATGAACATGGATATATACATGCTCTCCCACTTATTTGTCACATTCTTAGCATGTGACTTGGGCTTGGCTTGGGCCAAGTATGTTGGCCGGCCACCCTTGCAAATTTTGGGCCTCAATTTTTTTTTTTGAGCCCAATTACTTATGGATCATCTTTCGCAAATTTTCGAAACAAATTTCCAAAATTCCAATTTTGCCCTTAGGCCTTCTCCAGTGTTCTCGTATCAATATTTTCCATAAGTAAAAACATACACACCACATAAAGTCAAAGCATGGCCTTATTCTTACAAATCACAATTGTGTCCAAATTTCCCGAATGTGCAAAAACACGGGATATAACACGGGTACCGTGTATATTTGGTGTTATCTTGTGTTATGGCGTTATGATGTGTTATGATGTGTGACGGGGATACGGAGATATGAAACCTTCGGTGTTATCTTTGTGTTATGGCGCCAAGACGGGCGGGCGACCATATTCTAAGAGCCCCGTACGATGATTTGTGTTTTAATGAGTAAGCCTTTTGATATTACGGATATTGCATTTACTTTTTGTAATTAAGTTTGATTATGATCTGTTTACTATATTTCATGCTTTGCATACTCGATACATATTCGTCTTGCGACCCCCTTTCTTCGAGGGTCGCGTTTCATGCAGCGCGGTACGGATACTTGTTTGGGTGATCCACCAGACTTAGGACTCTGTTCGAATTTGTCTTGGAGCGCGCTCCACGTTGGGGAGCCTATGTTTTGGTACGACTCTTCCGATGCATATGTTTATGTCTATTTATGGGTACGGCGGGGCCACGTCCCGTCATATGATTTTGTTATGATTCTTAGAGGTCTGTAGACACACATGTGTGGGTTGTGGGTAGTCACTGTTCAGTTATGTCAGTGTGATTTGTGATTTGAACGTCCCCCCTATATTATGATAGCCTTACCGGCTTATGTGTGATATTATCTATGCGTTTTGTGACGGATATATATATATATATATATATATATATATATATATATATATATATATATATATTTGACGACTTTGGGGGCGACATTTCACTTTTCTGTATATATAAGATCTGGTTATGCCAGCTATGATCTGATGTCTGACCTTTGTATATGTATAGTCTGTTTGTACGTTGATTATGGTTAACAGGTGCGTATGGGTGCCCAGCTCGGGCACTAGTCACGGCCTACGGGGTTGGGTCGTGACAATGACAATAAAGAGAGAGAGAGAGAGTAACCTGACAAAAAGGTTCGCCTGAAAACTTACTACTTTCATCGATGATGACAATAGAGAGAGAGAGAGAGAGATAGAGAGAGAGAGAGAGAGAGAGAGAGAGAGGGTAACATGGCGGTGGCGAACCCTAGCTAAAGAAGCAAAAATGGAAAAATGCATGTTTGGGCGTTGAGGTGAGGGTTTTATATCAAAAGGGATTGGGCCGGGTCTGGCCCTTGTTGGGCTGGACTCGGTCCATAAAAAAAAAAAGAAAACTGAGGCTCGCTTATGTATATATACATGTGGTATACTAAACGTACACCACTGTATATGTATGTATATCGGGAAAATTTGCCAATTAATAAATGGACAAAAGTTAAAAAGGGTTAATTACTAAAGCATTTCAATTATAACCAAATTGAAAACTAATTAATCAATTAATTTAAAACACGACCAATTTTATAATATAAACCGAGTTTGCAAACATATCCTTAATTGAACCAAATCACGAGATTGATTATTTCAATTATGGCATCAATTTGACTAATCAATTGATTATTTCAATTGTAGCTGTAATTAGACACTTAATAAGCAGATTCACAAATATAACCATAATTAATTATTTAAATCAATTATAATTAATTTGAGAATTGTAATGTGATTTGATTATGCAGAAATTAAAGTTGAGGGACGAAAATGATTATTTATTTTAATTAATCAATTTCCTTGAATTAAATTGAGTAAAATACATGCTAATTTGGGCAATTAATTAAACAAGATAATTGTTATAAATTGCCTTTAATTTTAGCAAATACTATAATTTTTGCAATAATATGTAAATTAATTTCCAAATGAATTTATAAAATTTATAGAAATTATTTTACCAAATGAGAATGGTAAAATATTATCTAAATAATCATTTTGACTTCTAAAAACACACATATCACTCGTTTAATATTCAAGGACTCTAGGTAATTAAAATAAATTATGGGAGTTCAAAAATTAGGTGTCAACACCCACACTCAACCACCTTAGCCGCTATTCGATTTCCGCCATGATGACCAGTCACAACCCAACCGGCGGGCCACGACGGGCACCCGGAGCTAACCTACCGAGCACCACAAAACATATATGCATCTCATATCCATACCTGAGTGGGCCATAATGGTAACTCATAGATACCATAAGTTGTATGGGACACAAGCCCAAAAGATAAATATATACGTCATCAAGCGGAGCTCAAGTATACAAGCCGACAAGACCATCAAAATGATGATACAACAGAATATAGACCGAGATGGCCATATAACATCTAACTGTGCATATCTGTCTACCAGCCTCTACTGGAGTACATACCATAATAAGGATGGGACAGGACCCCGCTATACCCGTCTGTACACAAAAGAACCATACCAACTGGACTGCAACTCCGGAACAAATGGAGTACTCAGGTACAACCGCTGAGAAGTCAACCTAAGGGCCTGAACCGTCTCCCTGTCTACCTGCGGGCATGAACGCAGTGTCTAAAAACAAAAAGACATCAGTATGAATAATGTACTGAGTATGTAAGATATGAATATCAACATAATATAAAGATATAGAAAGTAACATGAGATAAGGGAGAACAACCTGTACCTCTGAATGCCTCTTAAGGAGGATGTCATGCATTCTTGCCTTTTAAAAAAACATTTTCATACATATACATATAATACCGTACCTGGCTATATAGGCTCGGTGTTATCCATACCCAGCCGTATAGGCTCGGTGTTATCCGTACCCAACTACTGTGGTGTGCACAATAGGTACCGTGCCTGGCCGACTAGAGCACTGCTCGGTGTCAAAAATAGCTACATATATATATAAGCATGTATGAGAACCCAAGGAAACGTTATAACTCTATCGAATTGACATAAGATCGGTAACCTCCGATTATCATTATGGAACTATCATCATCAGCGTATCTCACCTTGAAGAACAATAACCATAAAATGAGATTAACAATAATAAACAAGATCAATAACTATAAGACAAGATCAATAAACATGAGACAAGAATCCATAATATCATAATCAAGAGACATGAGCTTCTAGTATTTCTAGGAATAGAATCACTTTGGACATCATTTGTATAAGTTTTGTATTAATATGATTATGCCTTAAGAAAGGAAGGGATAGCCTTAACATACCTCGTCGTCTATTTAACCACTCAACGTCTATCCTCTCGAGGTTGCAAATATACATTCAAGATGATTCACACTAAGATTAAATCGTTGAAACGCCTATAAGATCAAACTAAACTTTAGGTAAGCTAAAGAAATTTGGGCAAAGATTTCCCTGTAGCACCTACTTCCATCAAACTCCAAAACAACTCCAAAACATCAATAACAACATTAACAATATCATACCCAATAAATTACATTCAAACTTGACTCAAATCCATCCAAAACTTCTTTTCAAATTCAATCCATAGCCATGAACTACAACACACACTTATGACTTCTTCTCCATAACTTTATTCACTTGTAAGACTTGTTTAACCTTCAAATCAACTTAACATAAGAAATAAGATGAAGAACACACCTTATACTTGGAGAACTTTAGCCACACCAACTTACTCCAAAGCTTATTCACCACAACTTCATCTAGAAGCAAGAACCAACACTTTCTATGAACTAGTTGAGGATTTTATGGCTTGATCTTCTCTTGATTTGATTTGGGATATTTATGGATGTTAGAGAGAGCTTAGAGACACTAGGGATCTGTTTTGATGAAAAAAAATGATCCTAAGTCATGGGAAATCAATCTATAGGAATTGTCCACCGATTTTCAATGTTCTGGAAAGTTCGGGCAAAGTATGGCCAAAACGTATGGGCCGTACTTCAAAGTATGTCCAATACTTTCCAGCCCATACTTGGAAAGTCAAAATTTCCAACTTTCTGGAAAATTTGGGTAAAGTACGTTCAAAATGTACGGGCCGTACATTTTTGTACGACCCGTATTATCTCATACTTCTCATAATTATGATCTGTCAGTTGCATTGGAAAGAAGACTCGCCAAAATTAAATTTCTTGCCAAAATTAAATTTAAATAGGTTATGCATTCCATAAATCCTCATATTATAGGAAATATACCTCTCTCAAGTTGGACCAAAAATTCCTGTCCAAAATTCTGCCAAGTTTTTTCAAAATTTTGACAAACTTAATTTCTTCGATTCATTTGATCCCGAAACCTTTAGACACTTTCTTAGCACTTGTTAGAAGTCCTCGTTAACCATATAGGGGTTTCATAAACTCTCATGGCTTACGTTAGTTTACTTACAACGCAAACGATGCAAAAATTTTCGAGGTGTAACATCCTTCCCCCTTTAGAAACATTCGCCCTCGAATGTTAGGCTATCAGGACATCTATGGAAATTTTGGCAGAACTTCCTCTATAACTTTAATACTACCAACCTGTCATGCAGCAAACTAACAGCATAATGCCACATTGGGCCACAACAATCAGTAACAACAGTGGCCCCACACGACCAACGACAGTAACTACCAACATATACATACCTGAAAGTTATAATGTCTCAGTCTGGAGCTTTTTTGGTAATGGAAACAAATGTGGATATCTGGACCTCATAGCTTTCTTAAATCTTCAGTCATCTTTTCTACCTTCACATTATTTCATAATACTATTACTGAGGCTACATCTCTGGTTCTCAATCCACAACACTAGAACTTTGACGATCTGACAGGGTAGTAGGAATTTTCTCATACGATAATTGTTCTGTAATCCAAATATCACTAACCGGTACAACTATGGGGGATTTCTTAATACACTTGCGGAGCATAGACGTGTAAAAGACTTGATATATAGATTCCAATTCTGAGGATAAATCTCGTAGGCCCTTCGACTATCATTGTCAAGTCTAAGGTATCCAAGGGTAAACTTATCCTCTTTATTACCTCTCATAAATCTCTGCAGGAAAAGATTTCAAATTTCAAACTACCTGATACTCTCCCATTTTTATAGAGCTTCATACGGGCCATCTGGAATGCAAATTCAAGCCACACTAAATGGTAATCACAACTTTCTTAAAGGTCTAGCATACATGTTCATATTATATATCCTGAGACATCCAAAAAGTATGCTCTACCTTCCCACTTACCTCAAGCTGGAAGTCAAAACTAGGGGTAACCTATATCCTTTAGGTTTATCTGAATGTACTAATCTTCAGGTGCTAGTAGCGAACTGGGAATCTTAATCGGATAAACAGAGATGCTAGGTAACTGGACAATTCCATATATATAGCTTACATGATTCTTTACAATTATGACATCCATATTGATCAATCCTTCATTCCTCGATGACATATCCATATGTTACCTCAATCTTTTAGGCTTCTGTTTATTTATTAATGAACCACGAACTCTGTAATATTTCCTTTATATAGGTCGACTAAGGTCGTGATACACCTTTGTTGCCTCTGAATAGATCATCTATCCTTGCTAGTTGGTTCTGATATCTCAAGAATCCATCTTACTGAGATACTGATTCCTAAATCTTCTTTCGAGCTTTGGTTTTTAGAGATATGCCATATCTAAGGTACTATGTCTTTACTCAGGTTTCCCGACATATACCATATTTTTCTATCGCTATCCTCAGCTACGCTATGCTACAATTCACCAGTTGAAGCTTTATAGTGATCTTGGCAAGCTTCTCATATACTTATATCATCTCTACGATACATAATTCTATGCCCGTCTGCTACCTTCCAGAATAAACGTATCTATTTCGGTGCTAGATCTGTCCTATTCATCTTAATTCCATGAAGCTGTCTTACACGAACTTACTCCTCATTATCCTCTTCACTACCGCCACTAGCCTCTAGTTCCTCATTTAGGTCCATCTCATTCCATTTACTTACAACACGACTTTAATTCTCTTACTTATTGAATATTCTATGCCTGGAATTCTCGTATCATTTATAAAATTCTGCTCCCATATGATCACAAATATTTATTCTTTTTCATCGTAGGTTGTTACCATCAAATACTCGCGTTCCTTCAAATAGTTCATTTTCATTTCATCCCTTTTCTATTGTTAACTCCACATCTTTCCCTCAACATAAACGTTACTAGATTCTAACTCGAATGCTTTTTCCTTTAAGGCTTTCCCTGTACAATACTTTCCCAACCAGTATGGATGCTGGAACTTCCCGTAGCTTCAAATAACTTCATTTCCCATCACACAATTAATTCTTTGAAAACATCACTCACTTCCTTCATTATCTATTTAGCCTTATATTACTAACTCAACAATCCAGTGGTGATAAAACTTCTGGAGGAAAATTTTCCGTGCCTTGGTCGTACCTTTGTCTTATACATTCATGAAAAACAACTCATGTTTCATAAATCTTATACTCGTAACTTTGTACATCTTGTCAATATACTCTATACGGTAAGAAGGCCCTCGTCAATATCTAGCTCATTGAGTAACATACATCATTCTTTTACCTTTTCTAACCAATCATACCTCTTTTTAACATTCAAAACAATAACTATCTTTGGCGAATCTTGCATTCCGTATCCTATTCCCTTTAGATATTAAGCATCATTATTCTTATAACTGATACTCTTTTCCGTTTTGGTAATTCCTACTTTATGTCTTTCAAGGGTCATATTTAACACATACGTTTCCTTTCCACTTCTTGTCTCGAGGGGAAGTTAAAACTCCCATTTAATCATATTGATGTCTCATTAATTAAAAAAAACTTCTAAGGTTACTAACAACTCACAGTATAACCATAGTCGTTTGCTATCGCCCAACTAAAAATCCCATCAAACTTTTCTTCTTTTTAGGTCCTATCGGTAGTACTTCAGCAGATATCTTATCAAAACTGCATGTGATATATCAATACCACCCCCAAGGGTGTGTAAATATCAATATAATATTAATTATACTTGTCATTGCCATCATCCCTTTATATTGTACTATCTCCTCTTACTTACCAGTCATTCGTACCTTATTAATTTCTCTTAATACCCATCATTCATAATTCTGTAGATATAGTATCTTTATTGAACTATGTTCCCTATACATGCCCTTCTTGATTAATCATACTTTTGCCTTATTACTACAACATATCTTTTTTCACCATTCTATCAACATATTCACCATTTTAACCCATCATCTGATCACTGATTCCACTCTAGATTCCTCTTTAATGTCACCCTTTTCCCTTTTCTTAATGTAATCGTTGGGGCTTTATAGCTTATCGTCGTTGCATAACATAGAATATTTCAAAATCATACCATCCTAAATGCTTTGTAGCCTCCTGTTTATAAGTGTGGCATGCCACAGACCCATAAACAAGACTCTACTGGACACGGCTCGTAGACAACCCTAGGACGAACTGCTCTGATATCACTTTTATCACGACTCAACTAGAGAAACATGACGGGTTCCCGAAGCTAACCTACTGAGCACCACAAAACATACAAGCATCTCATATCCATACCTGAGTGGGCCATTATGGTAACTCATAGATACTATAAGTTGTATGGGACACAAGCCCAAAAGGTAAATATTTATGTCATCAAGCGGACCTCAAGTATACAAGCCGACAAGGCTATCAAAATGATGATACAACGGAATATAGACCGAGATGGCCATATAACATCTAACCGTGCATATCTGTCTACGAGCCTCTAATAGAGTACCAAACATAATAAGGACGGGACAGGACCCCAACATACCCGTCTGTACACAAAAGAACCATACCAACTAGACTGCAACTCCGGAAGAAATGGAGTGCTCAGGTACAACCATTGAGAAGTCAGCCTAAGGGCCTGAACCATCTCCACGTCTACTGCGGCATGAACGCGGCGTCCACAAACAAAAGGACATCAGTACGAATAATGTACTGAGTATGTAAGGAAAGAATATCAACATAACATAAAGATATAGAAAATAACATGAGATAAGAGAGAACAACTTGTACCTCTGAATGCCTCTTAAGGAGGATATCATGCATGCTTGCCTTAAAAATTTTCATACATATACATATAATACCGTACCTGTTACATCTCAAAAATTTTGAGTCGTTGCATTTTGAGTAGGCTAACGTAAACCTAAAGTGGACATGAAGTCCTTATGAGATTAAGGAGAGTATTTGATAACTTTGAGTGTGTACCATAAGATTTTGAAGTCATATGAATCAGTGGAATTAAGTTCGCTGAAGGAAGTAGAATGTGAGTCATGTTTGGGAAGATTTCGGAATGATTGAGTTATACTTTGTTTTAGTGATGTCTTAAGGGGGAGTTGTAGGACCCCTTAGATGGTTAACAAAGTGTTACACAAGTGCCATGAAGGTTCTATAAAGATTGGAGGTCAAACGAATAGAAGGGAGCAACTTATCGGAGCTCCACCGTGAAATAGTCACAGTGAGGTCTACTTAGCTGGGCAGTTTAACGGTGCATTTTGACGGACCGTAGAAATTTTGACGGTCCATCAAAGTGGGCGTCAAAATACCTGACGGGTTTTTAAGTGACGATTTATATATTTCGCTTGATCTCATTGGGACTCATTATTTCCCCAAATCTGATTCTAGAACTCTCAAAAACCCTCTCTCTAAGTCCATCAACTAATCCAAGCCAAATCCAAGAGAATCAAAAGATTCAAGTGTTTAGAAGCTTGCTAGGTTTTGTGGAACTCAAGATTTCCTATGGTGTTGATGTTGGAGACTTCACTTTAGTGGAGTAAGTTGATCCAAGACTTGTTCTTATGTGATTAAGATAAGTTTTTACATCTCTGGCATATGGTTAAGGTTGTTTGATTGTTATACCATGTGGTTGAAGGAAGAAAAGTGAAAGAGAGTCTAAGTATGAACTTGAGGATATTATGAGCTATAAGTTAACTTGAATTATGATTCTTGGCATGTTATGAGTATAATCTCTATATGGGATACTAATGATGTTGGGGAAGTGTTGTATGTAAGTATATATGGTGTTGTGTTGTAGCTATTATGCATGATCATGAAAAGGAGTTTTGGGGATTGTATGAAGCCTAACTTGAATGAAGTCTCTCAATTATGGTATTGTTGGTAATGTCGTTGTTGTTTGGGAGTTGTTTTAGAATTTGGTAGAAGTTGATAAAATAGGGGAAATGCTGCCAAATTTTTGCTAGCTTACGAATTATACTAGCTTGGACTTGAGAGTGTCTTTGAGACGTAACCTTGCTATGAACCCTCTTAAATGTAGATCCTTCGGGCTTCCGAAGAGAACGTTAAGTAGCTAAGAAGACATAAAGGTATGTAAGGATAACCCTTCCTTCTCAAGGCATGATCCCATTGTTGTACATCTATTCATGAAATTCACCATGTCTTCCATGACGCCTCCATTTCTAGAAATGTTAAAGCTCCTAAGTCTTGATACTCTCATGATATTGTTGATCTCATCCTACGATAGTTGACCCTCTAAGGAAAGATATAGTGATGATGATGTTGATGATACTTATGTACTCCTATGCATATATATGTATGGCTATTTGGTAATACCGAGCTTATGTGGCTGGGTATGATATCTACTGCGCGCACACCACTACAGTTGGGTACATATAAGAACGAGCCTTGTTATGGTCGGGTATGTATAACACTGAGCCTTATTATGGCAGGGTATGTATGACACCGAACCTACATGGTCAGGTATAGTATCACTATATGTATATGTGTATGTATGGAAGGTTTTCATTAGAGAAAAGGGTAAGTAAATGAGATGAACGTCTCAAGAGGTATAAATGGATCTACTACCCCATTTTATCCTTTATGCTTTCATAATGTTATTACTTATGCCTTACATACTCAGTATATTGTTCGTACTGACATCCTTTTATTTGTGGACGCTGCGTCATGCCCGCAGGTGGACAGGGAGACAGACTCGACCCTTAGGTTGCTATCCAGAGACTGCTTAGAGGAGCTCCATTTGATTCCGAGCTGCAGCTATTGGTTCTATTCTTTTGTGTACATATATGGGCATGGCGGGGTCCTATCCCATCTTTATGATGTTTCATACTCTTTCTAGAGGCTTATAGACAGTTGTGTATAGCTAGATGTCACTTAGCCTTGTCGGCTCATATTTTTGTATATCATTTTGTTAGCCTTGTCGGCTTGTGTATATGTATATGGGCATAGTTGATGATGTTGATATAAAAGTGCCTTAGCCCGACGGAAATTGTATTATTGATGCATAGAGATTATGAGTAGACTATATGGCTCACCTAGATATGATGGTGTAGGCATGATGAGGGGTGCTCGGTGAGCTAGTTCCGGGTGCCCATCATGGCCCTCCGGTTGGGTCGTGACAAAAGTGGTATCAGAGCAGTTCCATCCTAGGGTGTGTCTACGATCCGTGTCTAGTAGAGTCATGTTTATGGATGTGTTGCGCGCCACACTTATAAACAGGAGGCTGCGAACATTTAGGAATGACATAAGGATTTCTCTTTTCTTAACCGTGTGTTATGTATTTGAGAGATTCCTGTAAAGAGAAAAGCTACGGCGACAAAAGGGCAAGATAGTGGCAGGAAGGGCGTCGACCGAGAGTACCGCGACGGTATAGAGGAGGGTGAGTTCCGAAACGAGGTTCCATCTCGGTCCTTTCACTCGTTGCCTATTTCGAAGAGAGGAGCGTAGAGGGCCTCGGGGCCCGGCTCCAACACCCGGATGTCTCCACCAGATGTCTCAGGCTAAGAAATGAAAGAGGCCATCCATTTGCTGACCGAGTTAGTCACCGCGCAGGTTTAGCGACAAGGTACGGGTCATTGTGATAGGGTTGTGAGTGCTAGAGCCCGGGATTTTATTAGCTTGAACCCTCCAAAATTCTTTGGGTCAAAGCAGGATGAGGATCCCCAAAGCTTTATTGTTGGAATGTTGAGGACACTTCGGTTAATGCTTGCTTTAGACGTTGAATCGGTAGAATTGGTTTCCTATAAACTACGAGATGTTGCGGTTCATTGATATACAGTTTGGATATCTACTAGGGGAGTTAATGCACTCCCCCGGTATGGCAAGAATTTGTGGATGCTTTCCTCCGACACCATTTGCCCCCAGAGGTCCGGCGAGCTAGAGCCGATAAGTTTTTGAATCTTAGGTAAGGAAGCATGAGTGCCTTAGAGTATAGCCTTTGCTTCAATTATTTGGCTAGGTATGCTCCGGCTGTCACACCTCAACCTTGGTAAGGCGTGACTGGCACCCGGCATCTTACGAAAAACGAGCGAACCAACTTATAACTCGCATCCTCTATGTCTCAAAAGGAAAAATAAGACCAAGGGGCTAAATACAAACATAATATCATGCATAAGTATATATATACAATGGGCCCACGAAGCCGATATAACAACTGGCAAGACATAACTAAGCGGTATACAAGACACTGTCTGCAAAGCCTCTATGAACCTGATTGAAGTATACAAGTCGGAACAGGGCCCCTGACATACCCTTAACACAAAATACATATACGATGCAGACTCGGCAATGCTCCAGGAAGAAGTGGAGCCCACCAATCAAAAATGATACCTGAAAGCAGTCTTCTGGGGAAGATTCTCGTCCCGTCTGTCTACACCTGCGGGCATGAACATAGCGGCCATAAGAAAGGACATCAGTACGAATATTGTACCGAGTACGTAAGGCGGAAATGTAATATAATCAATATATGCTGCAAAGAAGAAGGATAAGAATCAACTTGGCACATCTGACTTGCTAACGAGAATCTAGTACGCATGTCTCTTTATGCTCTCATATTTTTAACTACCTCTATGTACAATACTGTGGTCCTGACCTACGTATCATATATCATCCTAGTGCTATCTTCCCGACTGATTAGTGGTAACTGCCCGACCGGCCGTAGCACGGTGGTAACTGCCCATCCGATTATCGCCCGACGGTAGAGCGCAACTGCTCGACCGACCGTAGCTCGGTGGTAATAACTGCCCAACCAGCCATAGCATGGTGGTAAATACATAGCTACCCAACTGGTCGTAGACCAGTGGTAAATATAATCAACATCATGACTCGGTCTTCATAAGTAATCTATATGCACTTCTCATGGTCATCACTTGTCCGTTTTTGCGTACATGATCACATAAGACTTATAGGCACAGTTCAGGTCTTCTTACTTAACTAAACATTAACCAAATCCTGAGATATATCATAAGTCCCTCTCCTAGCATCAAATACCTCATTAAGGATCCTCTATTAGCACTCTATTCATGTCCTTCCAAATATTGCTTAAATACACTTTTGTAAACGCATCGGAGTGACATAAGGTCGGTAAACCTCCGATTAACGTTATGGAACTATCATCATGAACATATCTCACCTTAAAGGAACAAGATCATAAGATGAGATAAAAAACAATGAATAACATCTATAGTCATGAATCGAGCTCAATGATATCATAAGAATATCGGGAACTATAAGCTTTAGTACTTTTAGAAACAGGGTTATTAAAGATATCATGTATAGGTTCATAAAAAGGAATCATGCCTTAAGAAAGAAATGTTTAGCCTTAACATACCTGGAAACTCACTTCTCGAATTTCCAACCCACCTCTCGTCTTGCAATCTATTTACAATCGTTCGTAGTCTCGTAATCTACATATAAAACCATTCATACTATTGTTAGGCTCACCATCATACACTTGTCTCAAGCCTTTAATTAAAATCCTTTTAGAATCTGCCGAAATTCGGGCAGCATCTCCCTTATTTATATGCCTAGCTCGAAATCAAAATCCAACAACCAACAACAATAACAACAAAAACAATACCAACATCAACAACAATATTATCAATACCAATATATTCCATAAACATCCCACACGATGTTTTATCCAATTTCTCAACCCATAAATTCATTATACGATCATTTAATAACTTTTCTTCCGTAAATAAGCTTAAATCAATATTTATAAGGGAATATTCATACCTCACTTCTGCTAGAACTGCAATCTCCTCAATATTCATCTTGAATCCAAGCCAAGTTCCACTGCAATACGATATTATAATCACAACTATACGCTGTTCGGACCTAAATTCGGAGATTTCACTTAATTTGCATTAAAATTTGATAAATGGAAGTTGGGGGAACTCTCCAGAATATTTGGGAACTTTTAAGGGGTATTTGGTCTGAAAATAAGGGGGTGAACCCCCTTTTATACTTGTCTAGAGTCAGTTAGCGCCGACTCAAAAATTGCTCAGTTAAATCGCGCTGCCTTGTGGCGCGTTCGCGCTGAGTTGCTGGGTTCCCCTCTGTGCATTCACACTACCTTCTGGCACGTTTGCGTAGGGTTAATTCCCTGCTCTGACAGCCCACCTTAAAATGCTCATAATTCTCTATTCTGAAGTCAGATCGACGCGCGATTTGTTGTGTTGGAAACTACACTTCATGAGCTTCACTTTAGGCTTCTACTTTTCTTCAATACTTCACATATACTAAAAGATATTCTTTCTCCAAGTTGGGCCAAAATTGCCCTTCATATTTTCTCCAACGTTCCAACAAACTTAATTTCCTTAAGTCACTTGTCCTCCAATCCTTCCATAACTTATTATATGAACTTAACCCCTCATAATCATAAGATAAACATATATAATCTCGCATACCTCCTGAAAGGTAGCTCAAATCCCAACATACGATACTACGGGGTGTAACACCGGCTATGGTAGCGGATATGGGTGATCTAGTGCACCGGTTTGTGAGTGGCTTAAGGCCACATTTGATGGATAAGTGCTTGACTGCGTCACTTCAAGATGGTATGGACATTTCTCGCATTCAAGACCATGCCCAGAATTTGGAGGAAAGCCAACAACAGCAAAGAAGAGAGCTTGAGTATGATAGGGGTCATAGCAAAAAGTCTAGATCTTCGAGTCCAACTAGCGTGTTCAGAGGAGAGAAAAGACAGCAATTTTCTAGGCATTCAGGCCATTCCATAACTAGTGCGCCTCCACGGTTTATAGGCCAGAGATTTCATAGACCTATTCATTCTGGGCCGAGTCAGAGTTTTAAGGCTTCAGGTTCTCATTACAGGGGTGACTCGAGCGAGACAAGACCACCCATACCACGATATTCTCAGTACGGGAAGTTATATTAGTGCCAGTGTCGATTAGGCTCAGATGTTTGCAATGCATGCGGTCGGCCAGGCCATATTATGCGTGACTGCCCCTCGATCGGTGGTAGGGGTAGAGTCTAGCCTTCAGGGTCAGTAGCTGGGTCTTCATCATCTATATGTCCTCTGGGGCAGGGCTCACAGACACCAATCAGTTGTGGTAGATGTAGAGGGGGAGCGCCCGGTTCTAGTGGTCCTCAGCACCGTATTTATGCTCTGGAGGGGCGACAAGATCTTGAATCCTCTCCTGATGTTATCACAGGTATATTATTGGTATTTTCTCATGATGTATATGCATTGATTGATCCATGCTCCACATTGTCATATGTTACTCCTTATATTGCTGGTCGATTTGGGGTAAAAATCGGAGTCAATCAAACCTTTCGAGGTATCGACACCCGTTGGTGATGCAGTAATAGCTAACTGAGTATATAGAAATTGTGTAGTTGTGATTTGTGATCATCGTACTATAGCTGATTTACATGAGTTGAAAATGGTGGATTTTGATGTTAACATGGGCATGGATTAGATGGCTTCTTGCTATGCCAATGTTTATTATAGAACAAAATGGGTTTGCTTCCAATTTTCAGGAGAACCAGTTTTGGAATGAAAGGGAAATACAGCGTCTCCGAAAGGTAGGTTTATTTCCTATCTCAAGGCAAGGAAGATGATTGCTAAAGGTTGTATTTATCACTTATTCCGGGCTCAAGATATAGAAGCCGAATAGCCGACTCTTCAGTCTGTCCCCGTAGTGAATGAGTTTCCGGATGTATTCCCGGATGAGCTTCCAAGCCTTCCCCCAGAGCGAGAGATTGATTTTGCTATTGATGTGCTACCGGATACTAAATCCATATCTATTCCTCTTTATAGGATGGCTCCCGCAGAGTTAAAGGAGCAATTGAAGGAGTTGCTTGAGAAAGGCTTCATTAGGCCTAGTTCATCCCCATGGGAAGCACCCGTGCTGTTTATAAGAAAGAAAGATGGCTCCTTGCGAATGTGTATTGATTACAAACAACTGAATAAGGTCACGATCAAGAATAAATAGCCACTTCCAAGGATTGATGATTTATTTGATCAATTGCAGGGTCCCAAGTGGTTTTTAAAGATAGACTTGAGATCCGGGTATCATCAGGTGAGAGTCAGGGAGGAAGATATTCCTAAGACGGCCTTCAGAATGAGATATGGTCATTTTGAGTTCTGAGTAATGTCATTTGGACTATCTAATGCACCGGCAGTATTCATGAATTTGATGAACGATATGTGCAGGCCTTTCCTAAATTTGTTTGTGATTATGTTTATTGACGATATCTTGGTATATTCTCAGTCCGAGGCAGAACATGCAGACTACTGTCCTTAGAGTTCTTCAGGCTCGGGAGCTATTTGCAAAAATTTTCAAAGTGTGATTTTTGGTTGAATTCGGTGACCTTTTTGGGGCATATTATTTCAGCCGATGGTATTCGGGTGGATACCCAGAAGATAGAAGCTGTGAAGACTTGGCCAAGGCCTACAACACCTACGGAGGTTCATAGTTTTCTGGGCTTGGCAGGTTATTACAGAATATTTGTAGAAGGTTTTTCTTCTATCTCTGCACCACTGACAAAGCTAACTCAGAAATTAGCTAGATTTCAATGGACGGATGCTTGTGAACGCAGTTTTCAAGAGTTAAAGAATAGATTAACTTCTGCCCCAGTCTTGACACTTCCAGAAGGATCGAAAGGATATGTTGTCTATTGTGATGCTTCAGGCGTTGGGTTAGGATATGTGTTGATGCAGCATGGCACGGTGATTGTTACCTCAAGGAAGTTGCGAAAACATGAGAAAAACTATCCAACCCATGATCTTGAGTTAGTTGCGGTGATTCATGCATTGAAGACGTGGAGACATTATTCGTATGGTGTCCATGTTGATATTTATACAGATCACAAGAGCCTTCAGTGTATTGTCAAGCAGAAAGAATTGAATTTACGACAAAGAAGATGGTTGGAGTTGTTGAAAGATTTTGATGTTAACATCCTATATCATCCCGGGAAGGTGAACGTTGTGGCTGATACTCTTAGCCGTAGATCTGTGGGTAGCTTATGTGATATTGAGCTAGAGAAAAGAGAGTTAGCTCGTGAGCTCCAGCAGTTAGCTAGCCTAGGAGTTCGGGTAATGGACTCGGGTAATATGGGAGCTACCATTCAGAATTCAGCTGTCTCGTCACTAGTGGTTGAAGTGAAAGAGCGCCATTACGAGGATCCCATGCTAGTTCATTACAGAAATACACTTACTTAGAAGAAAAAGTCATCCATTGAGATTTCTAGAGATCGAGTTCTCCGATGTCGAGGCAGGTTGTGCGTTCCCGATGTTGTAGGATTACGTCATCAGATTTTGAAAGAAGCCCATTGTTCCCGTTATTCTGTTCATCCCGGAGCAACGAAAATGTACCATGACCTGAAATCCATATATTGGTGGAATGGAATGAAGAAAGACATAGCGTAATTCGTGTCTCAATGTCCTAACTACCAGTAGGTGAAGATTGAGCATCAAAAGTCCGGTGAATTATTGCAAGTTATGGAAATTCCGACTTGGCAATGGGAAGTGATTAATATGGATTTCATTGGAGGCTTACCTCGTTCTCAGCGTCAGTATGATTCTATATGCGTAATTGTGGATAGACTTACGAAGTCAGCTCATTTCCTACCTATCAGAACTACATACGCAGCTGGGGATTATGCAAAGCTTTATGTCAAAGAAATAGTACGACTCCATGGTGTTCTAGTAGCTATTATTTCCGATAAAGGCACACAGTTCACAACCAATTTTTGGAAGTCCTTCCAAGAAGGTTTGGGGACTAAGGTGAGCCTTAATACAGCATTTCATCTGCAGACTGATGGGCAAGCTGAGCATACCATCCAGACTCTCGAGGATATGCTACAGGCATGTGTGTTGAATTTTAGAGGTAGTTGGCATGATCACTTATCGCTTATTGAGTTTGCTTATAACAACAGTTATCATTCCAGCATCCAAATAGCCCCGTATGAGGCTTTATATGGGCGCAAGTGCAGATCGCCAATTGGGTGGTTCAAAGTGGGAGAAACTAAACTAATAGGGCCATACTTGATCCAGCAAGCCATAGAAAAGGTCAAGCTTATACAAGATCGATTATTAACAGTTCAGAGTCGTCAGAAATCCTATACAGATAATTGTCGATGAGACTTAGAGTTCCAATTGAAGGACTGAGTATTTTTGAAGGTGTCACCGATGAAGGGCATCATGAGATTTGGTAAGAAGGGCAAGCTTAGCCCTCAGTATATTAGGCCTTATGAGATTGTACGCAAGGTAGGGCAGGTGCCTTATGAATTAGATCTACCTTCAGATTTGGAGTCAGTCCATCCCGTTTTCCATGTATCGATGCTTCGCAAGTGCATTGGAGATCCTTCCAGAATTGTACCGGTAGATGATGTCCAAGTCACCGAGCAATTGTCCTACGAAGAAGTTCCCATTGCCATTCTAGATAGACAAGTTCGGAGACTTAGAACCAAAGATGTAGCTTCAGTTAAAGTCTTATGGAGAAACAATAATAGAGAGGAAATGACTTGGGAAGCTGAAGAAGGCATGAAATTAGGTATCCATATTTATTTCCTCCTCCAGAAAAGACTCAAGCAGAGACGCCATTGTCCTCAGGTATGTAATGCTTTCTTTTGATGATTTCTTGGTCATGTCTGTCCATTGTTGTTGTTGTTGTTATTGTTGTTGTAGCCCTGTGAGGCGATATATTTTGGGTTGCTGTAATAGGATGGAAGTGACATATTACAGGGAAAAATCTGGCAAAATTTTTGTAGAATCCCTAAGAGTCTAACATTCGAGGACGAATGTTCCAAAGGGGAAAGGAATGTTACATCTCAACAATTTTGAGTCGTTGCATTATGAGTATACTAACGTAAGCCTAAAGTGGACATGAAGTCGTTATGAGATTAAGGAGAGTATTTGATAACTTTAAGTGTGTACCATAAGATTTTGAAATCATATGAATCGGTGGAATTAAGTTCGTCGAAGGAAGTAGAATGTGAGTCATGTTTGGGAAGATTTCACAACGATTGAGTCATACTATGTTTTAGTGATGTCTTGAGGGGGAGTTGTAGGACCCCTTAGATGGTTAACAAAGTGTTACACAAGTGCCATGAATAATGATTGGAGGTCAAACAAATAGAAGGAGGCAACTTATCGGATGGGAGCAATTTGACAGACCATTTGACGGACCGTAGGGCATTTAACGGCCCGTCAAATTGACGGACCGCAGGAATTTTGACGGTCCGTCAAAGTGGGCGTCAAAATCCCGATAAGTTTTTAAGTGACGCTTTATATATTTCATTTTATCTCATTTGGACTCATTATTCCCCAAATCAGATTCAAGAACTCTCCAAAACCTCTCTCCAATTCCATCAACTAATCCAAGCCAAATCCAAGAGAATCAAGAGATTGAAGTGTTAAGAAGCTTGCTAGGGTTTGTGGAACTCAAGATTTCCTATGGTGTTGATGTTGAAGACTTCACTTTAGTGGAGTAAGTTGATCCAAGACTTGTTCTTATGTGATTAAGGTAAGTTTTTACATCTCCTGCATATGGTTAAGGTTGTTTGATTGTTATACCATGTGGTTGGAGGAAGAAAAGTGAAAAGAGAGTCCAAGTATGAACTTGAGGATATTATGAGCTATAAGTTAACTTGAATTATGATTCTTGGCATGTTATGAGTATAATCTTGATATGGGTGATACTAATGATGTTGGGGAAGTGTTGTATGTAAGTATATATGGTGTTGTGTTGTAGCTATTGTTATGCATGATCATGAAAAGGAGTTTTGGGGATTGAATGAAGTCTTTTAATTATGGCATTGTTGATAATGTCGTTGTTGTTTGGGAGTTGTTTTAGAATTTGGTAGAAGTAGATGAAATAGGGGAAATGCTGCCCAATTTTTGTTGGCTTACGAATTATACTAGCTTGGACTTGAGAGTGTCTTTGAGACCTAACCTTGCTATGAACCTTCTTAAATGTAGATCCTTCGGGCTTCGGAGGAGAACGTTAAGTAGCTAAGAAGACATAAAGGTATGTAAGGCTAACCCTTCCTTCTCAAGGCATGATCCCATTGTTGTACACCTATTCATGAAATTCACCATGTCTTCCATGACGCCTCCATTTGGAGAAGTGTTAAAGCTCCTAAGTCTTGATACTCTCATGATATTGTTGATCTCATCCTATGATAGTTGACTCTCTAAGGAAAGATATAGTGATGATGAAGTTGATGCTACTTATGTACTCGTATGTATATATATGTATGGCTATTTGGTAATACCGAACTTATGTGGCCGGGTATGATATCTACTGCGCGCACACTACTACAGTTGGGTACGTATAAGACAGAGCCGTGTTATGGCCAGGTATGTATGACACCGAACCTACATGGTCAGGTATAGTACCACTATGTGTATATGCGTATGCATGGAAGGATTTCATTAGAGAAAAGTGTAAGTAAGTGTGATGAACGTCTCAAGAGGTATAAATGGATCTACTACCCCATGTTATCCTTTATGCTTTCATAATGTTATTAATTATGCCTTACATACTCATTACATTGTTCGTACTGACGTTCTTTTATTTGTGGACGCTGTGTCATGCCAGCAGGTGGGCGGGGAGACAGACTCGACCCTTAGGTTTCTATCTAGAGACTGCTTAGAGGAGCTCCATTTGATTTAGAGCTGCAGCTATTGGTACTATTCTTTTGTGTACATATATGGGCATGGCGGGGTGTTGTCCCGCCTTTATGATGTTTCATACTCTTTCTAGAGGCTCGTAGACAGTTGTGTATAGCTAGATGTCACTTAGCCTTGTCGGCTCATATTTTTGCATATCATTTTGTTAGCCTTGTCGGCTTGTGTATATGTATATGGGCATAGTTGATGATGTTGATATAAAAGTGCCTTAGCCCAATGGAAATTGTATTATTGATGCATAGAGATTATGAGTACACCATGTGGCTCACCTAGATATGATAGTGTAGGTATGATGAGGGGTGCTTAGTGAGCTAGTTCCGAGTGCCCGTCATGGTCCTCCAGTTGGGTTGTGACAGTACCTGGCCATATATGCTCGGTGTTATCCGTACCCGGCCATACAGGCTCGGTGCTATCCGTGCCCAACTGCAGTGGTGTGCACAATAGGTGTTGTACCCGGCCGACTATAGCGTGGCTCATATATATATATATATATATATATATATATAAGCATGCATGAGAACCCAAGGAAACGTTATAACTCTATCGAAGTGACATAAGATCGGTAACCTCCGATTATCATTATGGAACTATCATCATCAGCGTATCTCACCTTGAAGAACAATAACTATAAGATAAGATTAACAATAATAAACAAGATCAATAACTATAAGACAAGATCAATAAACATGAGATAAGAATCCATAATATCGTAATAAAGAGACATGAGCTTCTAGTATTTCTAGGAATAGAATCACTTTGGACATCATTTGTATAAGTTTTGTATCAATATGATGATGCCTTAAGAAAGGAAAGGAAAGCCTTAACATACCTCGTCGTATATTTAACCAATCAACGTCTATCCTCCCGAGCTTGCAAATCTACATTCAAGATGATTCACACTAAATTAAGTCGTTGAAATGCCTATAAGATCAAACTAAACTATTAGGTAAGCTAAGGAAATTTGGGCAGCATTTCCCTTGTAGCACCTACTTCCATCAAACTCCAAAACAACTCCGAAACATCAATAACAACATCAACAATATCATACCTAAGAAAGTACATTCAAACTAGACTTAAATCCATCCAAACCTTCTTTTCAAATTCAATCCATAGCCATTAACTATAACACACACTTATGAATTCTTCTCCATAACTTTTTTCACTTATAAGACTTGTTTACCTTCAAATAAACTCAACATAAGAAATAAGATGAAGAACATACCTTGTACTTGGAGAACTTTAGCCATACTAACTTACTCCAAAGCTTATTCACCACAACTTCATATAGAAGCAAGAACCAACACTTTCTATGAACTAGTTGAGGATTTTATGGCTTGATCTTCTCTTGATTTGATTTGGAATGTTTATGGGTGCTATAGAGAGCTTAGAGAGACACTAGGGATCTATTTTGATGAAAAAAATGATCCCAAGTCGTGGGAAATAAATTTATAGGAATTTTCCACCGACTTTCAATTTTCTGGAAAATTCGGGCAAAGTACGTCCAAAAAGTACGGGCCATACTTCAAAGTACGTCCAATACTTCCCATCCCGTACTTCGAAAGTCAAAATTTCCAACTTTCTGGAAAATTTGGGTAAAGTACGTTCAAAAAGTACGGGAGTAAAATTTTGTGCGAGCTGTACTTTATCCCCTACTTCTCAAAATTGTGATCTGTTAGTTGCATTGGAAGGAAGACTCACTAAACTTGAATTTACATAGGTTATGCATTCCATAACTCCTCATATTCTAGAAGATATACCCCTCTCAATTTGGACCAAAAATTCCTGTCTAAAATTCTGCCAAGTTTTTTCAAAATATTGACAAGCTTAATTTTTTCGATTCACTTGATCCCGGAACCTTGAGATACTTTCTTAGAACTTGTTAGAAGTCTTTCTTAACCTTATAGGGGTTCCATAACTTCTATGAGCTTACGTTAGTTTACTTACAACGCAAACGATGCGAAATTTTTTTAGGTGTAACATGACCCCTAACCGGAGAGCCGTGACAAGCCTTCAAGATAGCCATAACTTCAATTTCCTGAATGCAATGCTGAATAATGTTGTCGATGTAGGATCGGAACAAATAAGGCTCACCCCAATATTAATATCGACACTCATGCAAGAACTTCTTTTTTTGATACGCTTTGAATTCTTCAGGACTAATACCTGTGACTAAGAAATATGCTACATCATCATACCACGGTGCTACGTCACAAGAAACGGCTAAGAGCCTCTCATCCGGAAAAGCATCATCAATTTCAGGATCTCCCATTGGTCTCTTGGCTTCCTCAACTCTGGATAGATGATTCGTGACTTGATTATCTGAACCTTTCCGATCTTTGACTTCGAAATCGAATTCTTGCAACAAAATAAGCCATGGAATCAATCTTGGCTTGGCATCTTTCTTTGCCATCAAATACCGCAATGCAGCATGGTCGGTGTACACAACCACTTGGGACCCCAACAGATAGGCTCGGAACTTTTCAAAAGCATAAACAATAGCAAGTAATTCTTGCTCAGTCACCGTGTAGTTCATCTGAGCACCACTAAGTGTTTTGGTAGCATAATAGATAGGATGCATGATCTTGTTTCACCTTTGACCAAGCATCGCTCCAATAACAAATCCACTAGCATCACACATAAGTTCAAAGGAAAGTGACCAATTAGGTGATACAATGACTGGAGCTGAAGTGAGATGCTCCTTCAATTCTTCAAATGCCTTGGGGAAATTTTTATCAAAATCGAACTTAGTCGCTTTTTTAAGAAGCTTGCACATAGGATTGGCTATCTTCAAGAAATCCTTAATGAAACGCTAAAGGAATCCGGCATGTCCCAAAAAGCTACAAATTCCTTTGACAGAGATAGGTGGAGGAAGCTTGGCAATAACATCAATCATTGCTTGATCGGCCTCAATTCCCTTTTCAGAAATTTTGTGACCAAGGACAATCCCTTCGTTCACCATGATGTGGCATTTGTCCCAACTAAGAACAAGGTTAATGTCTTCACACCGCTATAGCACTCAACCCAGATGGTCAAGACAATCATCAAATGAGTCACCAAACACAGAGAAAACATTCATGAAGACCTCCTAGAAATCCTCAACCATATCAGAAAAGATGGACATCATACACCTTTGGAAAGCAATCGGAGCATTGCATAACCCGAATAGCATTTGGCTAAATGCAAAAGTCCCACAAGTACAAATGAATGTTGTATTCTCTTGATCCACTAAGGTAATATTGATCTAGTTGTAGCCGGAATATCCATCCAAAAATAATAATATGACCTCCCGCTAGCCGATCAAGCATTTGATCAATAAAAGGCATAGGGAAATGGTCCTTGCACGTCGCAGTGTTGAGTTTCTGATATTCCATGCATACTCTCCACCCGGTAACTATCACGACCCAACAAGAGGGCCATGACAGGTACTCGGTACTAGCTACCGAGCACCCCTTATCGTACTATCTATCATAGTTCCCAACAGACTTGCAGTGAAATGGTCACTGATTATCTTCACAAAACATGCATATATACATAAGCTCTCGAGGTGTGAAAAGTGATATACAAAAATATACACTAAGGTGATCACGAGATACCTATTACCCACACATATGTATCTACGAGCCTCTAATTGGAATACTGAACATTTGGACGGGACAGGACCCCGCCATGCCCCAAAACATATACACAAAAGAATGTACCGATATGCGGCAACTCCGGAGTAGTGGAGTGCTTCTGCAAAGCTGCTGACAAGGCTCCTAAGGATCTGTACTGTCTCACCGTCTACTTGTGGGCCTGAACACAGTGTCCGCAAGAAGGGACGTCAGTATGAGTAATGTACCAAGTATGTAAGGCATGAACGATAATATAATAAGGGATACAAGTATGAATACTAACAGAATGGAAATATAGAGCATATCGTAAGATAAAAGAGTAACCTGTACATATGAGTGCCTCTTAGGGCGGATGTCATGCATGCTTAGCTTTCTTTGAAAAACATTTCTGGTTTATGTATACGTAAAAGTAGAACATATCATATTTCTACCTAACGTCAACTCCGATTCATGTAACCACATATGTCCCGTGTCCGGGTATCCCGCGTCCGGGATGATAACATGTCATATTATACCAATCGGTGGCCGCGCGCCTATAGCACCTCGCCCTTTTTCCCATATTCCCCATTTACATATACATATATCATATAAGCAGCATGCAGGAGAGCCCAAGGAAAGTTATGTCTCTATCAGAGTGACGTAAGGTCGGTAACCTCCGACTATATTATGGAATAATAATCATCGCTTTATCCCACCTTGAAGGAACAATTATTATAAGGTGAGACTATCAATGAAGAATAGCATCAAGAGAAAACATAGAATAAGATCATAAATCTCATAAGGCGTCAATTCATATACTTTGGAATCTTTAAAAAAATAGTCATCATCCATGAATAAAATTGAGAAATCAAGAAATAGCTCAACATTCTTATATCGTCATTGAAATCATAACTTGGAACCTTTAAACATGAAATCGTTCTCATCATAGTCACCATAGAAAAATATTCTCATCTTTGGCATCATTGTCATCATGATAAAAACATGTCCATCTTTGTTGTCATAAGAGCTTACAAAATCATAAACCTCTGTTTTGGAAAAATACGGACATTTTGAAAAAACATTTATGGGTTATCGGGAAAGGAATCATGCCTTGGAGTCATAGACTTCTAACTTTTGAAAACAAAGAAGATATGGAAGCATTTATGAAATCGTAGCATAGGAATCATGCCTTTGAAAGAAAGGGACGAGCCTTAACATACCTGTTCAACCTCCTATTAGCTACGCTTATTCGTCCGAGCTCGTAAATCTACATTCGAGAGAATTCACACTAATGTTAGTCTCCTTATCACACACTTATCCTAAGTTTCAATTTAAACTATTTTATATTCTGTCGAAAATTGGGCAGCATCTCCCCTGTTTATGTGCCTAGCCCGAATTCTTAGTTCAATAACCAACAACAACAACAACAATACCAACATCAATAATATCATTTCCCATATCAAAGTGTTTCATAAACAAAATTACCACACGCCGTTTTCCAACTTCCATAACTAATTAACTCGCTATACAATAATTAAACCACTCTATCTTCGTAAATCAACCGGTATTAACATAAATAGGAAGAGATCCATACCTTGTTCTTAATAAAACAGCAATATCTTCGGTGTTCTCCTAGAATCCAAACCAAAATCCGCCGCAAAACGACACTGCAATCACAGTTGCGCGCTATCCGAACCTAAACTACACTCCGCCTCTTAAAATTCCCTCAATTTTATGCTATCCTCACCCCTCAACTGTTTTCTAGAATTTTCTTGGGCAAATCTGATGAAAAAAAAGGAGTTTTACCCTTTATATAAGGTTCAAATTCGGTTCGGGTTACTGTAGCAGTTTAATGTAGCAGTTTAATGTAGCAGGTCGGTTACTGTAGTAGTTACTGTAGCACGTGTTTCTGCTTTGTCAGACGAACTTGTAACGTCCATAATTCTCTACTCCGATGTCCTATAGATGAGAAGTTTATTGCATTGGAAACTAGACTCGACGAAATTCATTTTAGGCTTTTGAAACACCTAAAAACTCCTAATATACTAGGAGATATACCCCTCCAAAGTTTACTAAAAATCTGCCCAAAATTCTGCCAACTTTTTTTTTTCAAATTTTTCGACGCATTTATTTTCTTCAATTTGCTTGGTCCCGGAACCTTTGGGCACTTTCTTAACACTTGTTAAGAGTACTCATTAATCTTATAAGGGTTCTATGACCTCCCCGAGCTTACTTTAGTTTACTTACAACGCAAACGAAGCGAAAATCTTTCGAGGTGTAACAGTAATCGTTCTTGTTGGAGTAATCTCGCTCTTCGCATCTGGCACAACTGTTATGCCACCTTTCTTTGGAATGCATTGTACCGGACTCACCCATCAGCTATCGGCAGTGGGGTAGACAACCCCGGCATCTAAGCACTTGATAATTTCCTTTTTGACCACCTCTTTCTTGGGTGGGTTCAATCTTCTTTTTGGCTCAACACTTGGCGAACTATCTTCTTCAAGTTGAAATTTATGCTCACAAATTCTGAAGGGATCACCCGAATATCTGCAAAAGTCCACCCATAGCTCACCTATATTATCTCAAGACTTCAAGTAACCTCTTCACCTGCTCATCATTCAACAATGTAGACACAATAACGAGCAATGTATTATCTGGACCGAGAAACTCATATCTTAGATGTGACGACGGAGGCACAACGCCAAGCTTCGGTCTCAATAGATGGCTTGGCTAGAAGAGTAGCCTGATTTTCTAGATCAAGAGACAACTTCTTCAGTTGGTAAGAATAATACCCCAATCCTTCAAGTGAATTCACAGTCTCCACATATCCTTCCATGTCCTCAGCATCGAAACTAACCAAGATAGCTACTAAGGCTTCCTTAAGGCACTCTTTCTCCATTTTGAATTCAATACCCTCATCGACCACATCTATTGTGTCAATCACCCAAATGCTTTCATAATGTTACACCTCGAAAATTTCTAACTTGTTGCCTTGTGGATAGGCTAATATGAGCTTAAGGTGATTATGAAATCCTTACAAGATTAAGGAAGGTATTAGATAATTCAAGGAGCATACCATAAGATTTTGAAATCATACGAATATGTGAAACTTGGTTTGTTGAAGGAAGTGAAATACAAGTCGTGTTCGGAAAGGTTTTCGCTATAATTGAGCTAATGGTTATTTAGAATATCTTGAGGGGATGCTATAGGGCCTATTGTATGGTTAACGAAGTATTATGTAAGTGCCAAGAAGGTTCCACAAGGATTAGAAGTCAAACGAATCAACGAGAGAAAGTTTCGCATAACTGGAGTTATACGACCACTTATACGGTCCGTATAAAGGGGGTCCGTATAACTCGACCTTTACAGAAAGGGAATTTTCCATGGTGGTGTTATACGGTCCACTTATACGGGCCGTATAAGTGGTCCTTATAAGTCTATCGGGCTGAATTTTTACTTTTTGTATAAATAGAAGACCTGTGTTCATCTATTTCATTTTTCATCTTCCACAAGTCTTGAGACCTCGAAACCCTTCTCCAAGCATATTCCACCCCAATCCAAGAGAAAAGAAAGATCAAGAGGCAAGAATCAAAGTGTTCATGTGTTAGAAGGCTTCCTAGGGTTAGTAGACCACAAGAGATTCTTGGGTATTGAGGCTAGGGTTTTCACATAAGTTGATAGCTGCTCCAAAGCTCGCTCCCATGATATAAAAGGTTAGTTTTCATGCTTATTTCATGTTATCATGAATGCTTGGTTGTTTAAGAACTTGGGTTGAAGAAGAAAGTAGAAAATGAGGGTTAAATGTAACTTTTATGATGTTTTTGAGTAGTAAGCTAACTTGAGTCATGATTCTTAGTACAATATGGATATAATCTTGTTATGGAAGGTAATAATGGTGATGAGGAAGCATTGTATGAAAATGTGCTAAAATGGGTGTGAAGTTGTTGGTATAAGTTGAACATAAGGATGAATTTTTGAAGGCTTAGTGGAATGTGATTATGTGATTATGATATTGTGGGTGTATTATGGATGTTTGGGAGTTGTTTTGTAATATGGTGGAAGTTGACGAAATAGGGGAACTGCTGCCCAATTTTCATTAGATTATGAATTATTCTAGTTTGAATTTAAGAGTGTCATTAAAGCTTAACCATGATACGAATCCTTCTAATGTAGATTGTTCAACCTACGACGGTGAACGTCAAGTAGTTAAGAAGACAAAGAGGTATGTAAGGCTAACCCTTCTTTCATTAAGGCATGGTTCCTTTGATATATATATATATATATATATATATATATATATATATATATATATATATCCTTTCACGAGTTCTATAATGTCTTCCAAATGACCCTATCTCTAAGATTACCACAGCTCATGATTCTCGATACTTTCACGATACTAGTACTTCCCTCGTATGATAGTTGATCCTATAAGGATAGATGTAACGAAAACGATGATGGCAATGATGTTGATGATACTTATGGACTTTCATGTATACGTGTCTAAGTATGTATGATACCTATCGCGCGTACACCAGCTTAGTCATACGGATAACACCGAGCTCTTGGTAGTATTGTGTACGTGTAATCACCGAGTCTTATCATAGCGGGTATGTGAAACACCGAACCTTCATGGTCGGGTATGATATGGATACGAGTATGAATATGAATACGAATACGAATATATATATGTATGTATGTACATGAGTAAGCATTAGAAATAGAAGGTCCCTATGAAAGAAAAGTAAGTAGATATGATTAAGGCCACTAGAGGTTCAAATGACTCTATTACCTCCTGATTCTCCCATCTTATGCTATTTCTTGTGTTGTCTCTTATGCTTATAATATGATGTTGATTATGCTTTACATACTCAGTACATTATTTGTACTGACATCCTTTTGTTTGTGGACGCTGCGTCATGCCCGCAGGTGAATAGGGAGACAGGCTCGATCCATAGATTTCTTATTCAGGGACTACATAGAGGAGCTCCATTTCATCCTGAGCTACAACTTTTGGGTACTATTCTTTTGTGTACATATATATGGGCATGGCGGGGTCATGTCCCGCCTATATGTTGTTACCTACTCTTCTTAGAGGCTTGTAGACAGTTGTGTATGGGTTAGATGTGTTGTAGCCTTGTCGGCGTATATTTTGCATATCATTTTGATGGCCTCATCGGCTTATGTATATGGATATGGGCATTGTTATTGATGATGATATAAATGTGTTGTTGCCCAACGAGATTCACACTATTGACGTATGTAAATTATGAGTAGCCATATGGCTCACCTAAATGTGAATATGAGAGTACGATAAGAGGTGCCTGGGTGGGTTAGCACCGGGTACCCGTCATGGCCCTCCGGTTGGGTCATGACATATAAGCACTTGGTAATTTCATTCCTTTGCTAGCTTGAAAAGTTACCTCTTCGTCATTCACTCGAAACTTGATTTCATTTTCTCTGAATCCATGAGATCCCTTTTTGTAGCAACGAAAGGTCTTCCTAATATGATTGGAATATCTTTATCCACTGCACAATCAAGAATCACAAAATCCGTCGGGAGAAGAAAATCACCAACTCGAATAAGAACACCATCAACAACCGCAACCGGCTTCTTTATCGATCTATCGGCCATCTGTAACCGCATTCTAGTTAGCATAGGCATCCCGAATCGTGATTGCTTGTAGATAAAAAGCAGCATTAGGTTAATGCTAGCCCCATTATCACAAAGAGCTCGTGCAAAATCATGATGACCAATAGTGCAAGGAATAGTAAAAGCCCCTGGATCTTTTTTCTTCTGAACTTTGGTTGTGGAGATGATATACCTAATACAGTGAGTGTATCATATTTGATTGGCCACTTCTTCGTCAATAAATCTTTCAAATATTTAGGAAAACCCGACATATCTTAGAAAGCATCAAGGAATGGAATATTCATAGATAGTTGCTTCAGTTGATCATAAAATCGTTGGCACTTGGCATCTTCGGTCTTCTTCACCAACCTTTGGGAGAAGAGTGGTGAAGATTTG